>NW_007259917.1:976910-979609 GCF_000164805.1 Carlito syrichta
CTTCCCCTGGCCGCCGGGGTCTCCGGGTTCACTTCTTGGAGGGAAGGGGGTCAAGGAAGCCGCCGGGAAACTGGTGGAGGGTGTATAGGCACCCCACATCCCAATTCAGAACAACAGAGCTCGGGACAGACTGAAATCGCATCGTCTCCCGGCCAAGGAGGCGCGAATGCAAGATGGAGAGGTGTTTGGAGCCCCAACCGGCCCGGCCCAGAGTTAGTGGTCAGGGTTCCGCACAGCTCTGGAATAGAAAGGACTGGGGCAGTGACCGCAGGCCCTGGCGGGAGTCGCCAGCCTGCAAACGAATCCCCTGCTCTTTTTCAAGAAGCGTACCCACACGAGCACCTACAGTAAGAACCCACCTGCTGGTTGCATTGACCCCAGAAAACAAGGGTATAAGGAGAGGCTGCCTAGCTCCAAAGTATTTGGCGTCTGCTCCCCCTACTTCCTCTCTTTCTTTCTCTTTGGCCTAAACTGTAGCCCTTTCTAGAGCCTCAGGGATATACTGGCTACCCCCTTTCTCTGAAGGGGAAGGAAAGGCCCTCACCCAGCTGCAGGCCTCACCCCCACAACCCTGGCCCTGGGTTTTCGGCTTTACCCCTTGGATGGCACCAGTAAGAAAGAGAGGGCCCGTTCCTTTCCTCTACCCAGCTGCACAGGCAGGGTCTCCCTTATCCGGGTCTTCCTTATCTCTCCTTTGAACTGTGGCAATTTCAGGACCCGAAACTCCGGAATAACAAAAAAATAAGCCAGATTGGCTTTCTCTGCCCACAAATGGCACTTGCACGGAGACCATATCCTCCTCCCTCTCATTTATGAGCAAAAACAGGGAAGAGGGAGGAAGAGACAGGGACTGTCCCAACGACAGCCTATGCTTTGACTCCAGCAGGGTTATGGGAAGAGGCCACGGGAAACCTTTTTTAGGAAGGTGCCGTCCCCTCAAATGCTGGTCGAGGAGGGGGTTTGGAGCCCAGCCCCCAGAGAAAGGAAGGCAGGAGAAGGAGGCAAACCTGGTAGAGGATTCAACTGTTGGTTTGCACCTAGAAAGCCTGCACCTCTGTCCCTGGCTTTCCACACCCAGGTCTTCTGGCCTTTACTTGCCCGGCCCTGTCTCGGTCATGGGAGTTTCCTGAGCCGAGCTGAGTCCCTGTCAGACCTGTTCATCTCAAAACTGTCTGGAAAAAAGGGTCTTTGCCGGCATCTCCAAACCTAGACAGAGAGAGACAACCTGGGCTGCTGGCTGCTGAAGCAGACCAGGGCCTGGGGTCACCAGCGGTCCTATAACAAAAAGTCCGGGCCTAGCGACTCAGGTCGGCGTTGGGTCTCATCTCCCGGAACTGCCCAAGCAGAAGAAGCCTGGCCCCAGCCTCCCCAAGTCCCTGAGAAGGAAAACAGCCAAGAACAAAGCCAAGGCCCACTCCAGAGCAGGCCCCGGTTTTAGACTAGTAATTAGCTGAGCCTGCAGGAACGGGCCGGGAAATGTGCACATCCCCAGAAAGGCCCCACTGTGCACTGCGCCTCCGGGGACACAACGGAGTGTTGTTGTATGTGTGTGCAGAGGCACGGACACTTGTAATAAAATCGTAGTCTCCTGGCCAGCCCGAGCCGTGCAGCCTGACAGCTCAATCACTCTATCCATCAGGCGAGTCAATCAAAGCAGCTTTTCGGAGGTTCAGGGAGCCCGACGTGTCAATAACGGGGCTCGAGATGGCGGGGGCTGATAGCGCGCATCGATCCGAGCCCGGCCGGCAGCGGTGAGGCGGCGAGAGTCCAGCCAGAAGAGCGAGGCGTTTGGCCACGCTATTCCCGGCCCCCCGCCGGACCCGGGCGCCCGGAAAACGGATTCTGGGCCAAAGCCTCCGCCGGGCTCCCAGACGCTGCCGGCCGGGGCGTCGGGCAGGCCTCGGCCTCCTCTCCGAGGGCCCAGCGGCTGTCTCGGAGCAGGTTTCCGCCTTGGGCTCACCAAGCGCAAGGGGCACCCGGAAAAAGGGTGGAAGGAAAGTCGAGACAAAACAGATCCGCGGCTGGTAGGAATCTGCCAACCGGTAGTTGTGCGGAGCGACCGAGTGAAAGAAGACGGGCTGAGGGGCCGGAGGGTGGGAAGCCGCGCCGCGGAGGCGCTGCGGAGGAAGCTGGCTCCCTCGCCCCGGCCCCGCTTCCTGGCCTGAGCCCGGCTGCTTCCCCTCCTCTCCCACTGTCTGCCAGCTCCAGAGAACCAGGGGCTCCCTGCACCCATCCTTTTGGCAGCTGCCTTTCCCTGGATTCTACCCACCCGGGTCAGGCTCTCCTGGCTACCCGGCCGGGGGAGGGAGACGGCGCTCAGACGCGTTTCCCTCTCCTCCTGCGTACAGTGCTCACATCTATCTCCATCCGTGCAAACGGGCTCTCCGCAGAAAATATCGAGGTGGTGTTTGCGAGAACACACAGCGAAGATGATTCCTCTGGTCAAGGCTTTCTCTGGTCAGAGCCGGCCTCCGGAGGATCAGGCTGTTGGGGTTCCAGACCCACATCGCTAGGCCCACCTTCCCGCCTTATCTAAACACCCTTTACCCTGGAAGGAAACCCAACGACTGATCGTGTATCTTTCCTAAGAATGGCAAAGATCAGACACAAAGAAGGCCCTGGGCTTCAGAGTCCAAAACGAAAGGATCGAGCCGCGAGCCTCCCGCGCCACGAGCAGCAGCCTCTCGGTGGTGGCCGCC
>NW_007259918.1:0-654 GCF_000164805.1 Carlito syrichta
GCTGAGGATTGTTCTGGCTATTCTTGGTTGTTTGTGTTCCATATGAATTCCTGTGTTGTTTTTTTCTAGGTCTGAGAATAATGTTGCTGGTAATTTGATGGGCATTGCATTAAATCTGTAGATTGCCTTAGGTAGGATGGACATCTTCACAATGTTGATTCTTCCAATCCATGAGTATGGGATATTTTTCCACTTGTTTGTGTCATCTTTGATTTCTTTGAGCAGTGTTTTGTAGTTTTCATTGTAAAGTTCTTTCACGTCTCTGGTTAGGAAGATGCCAAGGTATTTCATTTTTTGTGTGTGGCTATTGTGAATGGAATTGTGCTTTTTATTTGGGTTTCTCCTTGTTTATTATTGGTGTAAAGAAATGTGATTGTCTTTTGCACATTTATTTTGTATCCTGAGACTTTGCCAAAGGCCTTTATCAATGTAAGGAGGTTTTTGATAGATTCTCTTGGGTTTTCAAGGTACACAATCATATCATCTGCAAAGAGAGATAACTTGACTTCCTCTTTTCCTATTTGGACACCCCTGGTTGCCTTCTCTTCTCTGATTGCTCGAGCCAGGACTTCCAATACTATGTTGAACAGGAGGGGTGAGAGTAGGCATCCTTGTCTTGTTCCAGTTTTCAGGGGAAATGGTTCCAATTTTTGT
>NW_007259918.1:884-19291 GCF_000164805.1 Carlito syrichta
TGAATCCGGTTTGCTAGGATCTTGTTGAGTTTTTAGCATCTATGTTCATCAAAGATATTGACCTGTGGTTCTCTTTCTTTGTTGGGTCTTTACCTGGCTTGGGTATCAATGTGATGTTAGCTTCATAAAATGTTTTGGGGAGAATTCCATCTTTCTCAATCACCTGGAAAACCTTCAGTAGGATTGGTATCACCTCCTCCTTAAATGTCTTATAGAATTCTGCTGGAATGCCATCTGGACCCGGGCTTTTTTTTGTAGGTAGTTTTCTTATTATGTAGTAAATTTCCTTGATTGTTATTGGTCTATTTAGGGTCTCAATTTCTTCTTGTTTCAACCTAGGCAGGCTGTGTGATGACAGAAAGTCCTCCATTTCCTTGAGGTTTTCAAGTTTGTTTCCATACAAGTGTACATAGTAGTCTCTAATGATCTTTTGTATTTCTTCAGGGTCAGATGTGACTTCATCTTTTGTGTTTCTGATTGTGCTTATTTGGGTTTTTTCTCTCTTTTTCTTGGTCAGTCTAGCCAGGGGACCATCAATCTGGTTTATCCTTTCGAAGAACCAGCTTTTTGTTTCATTGATTTTTTGTATTATCTTTTTGTCTTCTATGTCCTGGATTTGGCTTTTATTTTTGGTGATCTGGATTATTCTGCTTAAATTAGGGTTTTGGTGGTCTTGCTTTTCCAACTTCCTTAGGTGTCTTGTTAGGCTATTAATTTGTGATCCTTCCATTTTTATTCATGTGCATTTGTAGGGATATAAATTCCCCTTTACTACAGCTTTCATGGCGTCCCAGAGATTTTGGTAAGATGTTTCTTCATTTTCATTTGTTTCCAGGTATCATTTAATCCCTATTTTGATTTCATTGTTGACCCAGGAGTTGTTTAGCATCATGCTGTTTAGTGTCCATGTCTTTGTGGGTTTGGGGGGGCCCTTGTTGGTGTTAATGTTTATTTTTATTCCACTGTGGTCCAAGAAGGTACATGGTAAAATTTCGGTCCTTTTAAATTTGCTCATACTTGATTTATGGCCAAGTATGTGGTTGATCTAAGAGTACGTTCCATGTGGTGATGAGTAGAATGTATATTCTATGGTCTTTGGATGAAGTGTTCTATAGGTATCAATTGAGTCCATTTGGTCAAGAGTCACACTGAGGTTTCGGATCTCATTGCTGATTTTTTGTCTTGATGATGGGTCTAGGGTTGTGAGTGGGGTATTGAAGTCCCCAGCTATGATGGTGTTGAAGTTGATATCTTTTTTTAGTTTACCTAGAAGTTGCTTTATGAACGTTGGTGCTCCTATGTTGGGTGCATATATGTTTAGGATGGATATTTCTTGTTGATGGATTGAACCTTTTATTATTATGTAGTAGCCTTCTGTATCTTTTTTGATTTTTGATGGCTTAAAGGGTATTTTTGTCTGAGATTAAGATTGCGACTCTTCCTTTGTTTTGTGTTCCATTTGCCTGAAAATTTGTTTCCCATCCTCTTACTTTGAGTCTGTGAGTGTCCTTTCTAGTGAAGTGAGTCTCTTGAAGGCAATAAATTGTTGCCTGGTGATATTTTATCCATTTTGCCATTCTATGTCTTTTCAGTGGTGCATTTAGGCCATTCAGGCTAATTATTGAAATGTGAGAGTTGATCCCTATCATAATGTTCTTACAGAGTTGTTATTCTTTCTGTTTGTGTGTTGTCTTTCTTTTGGTTCTGGAGTTGGTTCATGTGTGTTTTTAATCTTTTGCCTGTACTCTTGTGAAGAACGTTGTTGTTCTTTTTTCCTTTTCTTCTGTGTTCAATATTTTCTTAAGTGTTTCTTGTAGAGGTGGTCTGGTGGCAGTGTAGGTTCTTAGGGATTGGATATCTGGGAAAGATTTCAATTCTCCCTCACTGATGAAGCTTAGCTTGGCTGGGTAGGTTATTCTCAGTTGAAATTGTTTATCTTTTAAAACTCTGAAGATAGGGCTCCAAGCTCTTCTAGCCTGGAGGGTTTCTGTAGATAAATCAGCTGCTATTTTAATTGGTCTTCCCTGGTAGGTATTCTGACCTTTTTCTCTTGCTGCCTTTAGTATTTTTTCTCTTATATCTACTTTGTTTAGGCGAATTATTATGTATCTAGGAGTTAGTCTTCTTATTAGTTGTCTTGCAGGGGTTCCCTGAATCTCTTGTGTTTGAATTTTTGCATCACTGATGAGATGAGGGAAGTTTTCCTGAATGGTTTCATGAAATGTTTGTTCCAGTGTGGCCTCTGTTTCTCTCTCTACCTCAGGAAGGCCAATTACTCAGGTTCAGTCTCTTGAAGTAATCATTCATCTCTTGAAGGTTTTGTTCTGTCTTTTTGAGCTTATTTTCTATTTTTTTTGACAGTTTGGGTTAGTTTTGTGCTTTGGTCTTTGAGCTCTGAGATTCTTTCTTCTGCTTGCCTAATTCTGCTTTCCATGCTTATTAGTTTGTTATTTATTTCCTCACCATATTCTTTACTACTGTTATTTCTGACATTAGCTCCTTCCTATTTTCCTTTTGTCTCTCCTCAATTTTTTTAATCCTCTCTATTAATGTCTTGATGTCTGGGTTTGTTTCATGTGACCAGTCATTCTGAGGGCTCTTCATTGTTTGTTTTTTCTCAGTGTGTGTCCTCCTAGGGGTCTCTGTGAGACCTATATTCTTCTTTTGGTTTTTCTTCATTTGTGTGGTTTTGTTTTGTTTTTTTCCCCTCCCTACTTTTTCCTTCCCTCCACATCACCATCTTCTTTAATTCTGTTATTAAGGGGTGGAGTGGTTGGTTTTACTTCTGTTTGTTCAATCTCCTA
Organism: Carlito syrichta; assembly: GCF_000164805.1. Taxonomy (NCBI): domain Eukaryota; kingdom Metazoa; phylum Chordata; class Mammalia; order Primates; family Tarsiidae; genus Carlito; species Carlito syrichta. Next base: position 3,689 of record NW_007259918.1, read on the forward strand.
TGCTTCTTTATGTATATCCTCTTACTTTGTTCAATTCTGGAGTTGCACTGTAGGCTGGGGGTGGTCCTTTTTCCAGTTTTGAGATTTACTTAAGGGGGAGGTGTGATTCCAAATCTATCTGCAGGTCCTGGTATCCGGTGACAGGTGTATGGATAATCTGAAACCCACTTCTTAATGCCTTGGAATCTGTCCATGCAGTGGGGTTGTAGGTTTACTCCCTGAAATAAAATGAGGTTAACAGAGGGAAGAGAATTTAGCAGACAGTTGGGGGAGGAGGGGGGTGGAGAAAGAGAGGAGTAAGGGTGAAAACAGATGAGAGTACAAACAAATGGAGAGAGAGACAAAAATGGAAACATATAAAAACAATAGACCACGGCTACAAACTAACTCCCATACCAAAAAAACTAAAAACCACAATGTTGCTAACTTATAAGCTTACCAACCTCCTTATTGGTGTGCTATTCCTCTATACAAAGATGGGATTTACGGAGAAAAAGAAAAGAAGGGAAATGAAGGAGAAAAGGGGGGGCACAAAACAGAAGGAATACAATCAAGTCAGTAGACTAACAGAACCAATCAAGCACACTCTGAGACTTTTTGTTTAAGTCGAATGTCCTTTCAGCTCTGCTTTCTAGCTGTATTTTCAGGTGGCTAAGTTTGTTCACAGTTAGGGTCAGTTGCCCCTGACCTGCTGTAAAGGGCAGTTCATATCATCACTCAGTTCATCACTGCCCCGTTCACCACTCAGATCTGGCCTGTGTCTGTCAGGCTTCAGTTTTTTCCCCTTTCGGTGTTGTTACCTTAAATCGCCAGCAGGTGGTGCTATCCCATCACTCCAGTGGTCTTTATCTCAGATGCTCACCTGCCCCTAAGGGGAGGGAGACGTTGCCTCAAGGCACACAGGAGGAGATCCACAGCCTGGCAGGACATCTCGTGGTAGTAGACCCCAGAAGATCTTGCTCGCAGGGGCTTCAAGGTCTGAAGTCGTGGATCGCCTCAGGCACGGACCGTGTGATGGCTACCTCAGCAGCAGTGGTGGCTGCAGCTCGCCTCAGGCACATCCGGTGCAATGTGGAACAGCTGTCTCAGAGGCAGCAGTGGCTCACCTCAGACACAGGTGGTGCGATGTGGAATGGTTGCCTCAGCAGCGGCAGCAGCAGCGGTGGTGGCAGCTTGCCTCAGGCATAGGCTGTGTGATGTAGAATGACTGTCTCGGCAGTGGCAGTAGTGGAGGCAGCAGTGGCTTGCCTTAGGCACTGGCGGTGCAATATGGAATGGCTGCCGCAGCCACGGCTGCAGCGGAAGTGGCGGCAGCCACAGTAGCTGCCCAGAGAGCGGTGATGCCTCAGCGAAGTCTATGGCTGAGCTCCGTGTGAAGAACAGGCTGCCAACGATGGGATCTGCAGCCTCTGGGGAGAAAACCAGAGTCTCTCTGTGTTCTCTTCTGTGGAGAGTCTCACAGACAAAGCTGCCCCATCGCCATCTTGCTGGCTGTGAGACTCTCCACAGAAGAGAGCAAAATTATAGACTTCACAGCAATTTGGATGGATTTAGAGTCTATAATACTCAGTGATTTGTCATAGAAACAAAGAACTGAGTACCACATGTTCTCATTCATAAGTAGACCTGTCCCAATACTACAAAAATGGGATTGGCAGTAGCAGGACACTGCTGGGGTGGGTGCACATAACATCAATAAAAGTACCTAATCCTAATCCAGGTGAAATAAGGTCCAATGGGAGGCCCAAAGCTTCACAGGTACCTAAGCCATTTACGTACCCAATCTTGACTTATACCCAACAAATTTAGATCAAAACAGAACAATAATTTTTTTAATGGTATTAAAAAAAACTTATGAATTGTTTATTTCTGGGACTTTTCATCTAATATTTTCAGACTGTGGTTGACTCCAGGTAACTGAAATCATGAAAAAGGAAACCACAGATAAGCAGAGAGTCTATTCTGTTGTAGAAAATACCAATCTTTTACAAAGTATTTCAAGAAATAAGCAGAGGGAATATTTCTCAACTCATTTTATGAGACTAACACTACCTTGGTACCAAAACCAGACAAATTATTGCAAGAAAACTAGACACTGTAATTCTTAACTAAATGCTTTAACATAATATCTATTGATACATTAAAAAAATACATCATGGCTCAGTAGAATTTATCACAAGTTGATTTAATCTTTGAAAATAGCAATTCATCATATTAAACAATAGACTAAACTAAGTGATCTCCTTTTTACACTTGGCAGATAGAGAAAGGAGGAGAGCTGCTAGGTTATATATGGCAGTTCTCATACCTCCCTCCTGGCACCACAATTTCTCAGAACTCACCTTTCCAAGTTAGGGCTTCTTGATAACATTCACGTTTTAAAACATAACAAAATATTGTATTTTTATATTGTAAAATATCACAGACACAGAAAAATACTTTCCTCCAAAATATAGAGGTCACACTGATTTATTACAAAATATACATTTGTAACAATCACACATGTCAAGAACTAGAATACTGACAGAACCCTGGAATCCCCCATCAAGGTCCTTTCTCAAACAGTTTTCTCTTCCCTCCCTCAAAGTTTTTTCACAAACACTGTTTTCTCTTTCCTCCTCAAATATAAAAATTATCCTGATATCTAATGCCATAGATTGCTTTTAGCCGTGTTTTCACTTTGTGTACATAGAGCCATGCAATATGTATGCTTTTGTGTTTGGCTTCTTTTGCTCAACATTATGTTGATGAAATGTATGCTGCTGCATGTATCTGTGGTTTTATTACCTTTCTATTTTTTCTTTTGTTTGCTAGCTTTTTTATTATAGAGATATGGAGTACAAGTGAGGATTAATTGCATAGATAGGCAGCATGCAGGTGAAGTTTGGGCTTCTAACTGACCTTCCTTCCCCTGGTAGTAGACCTGGTACACTTTTTCTCTCTCTTTTTTTTTGCTTTTGTTTTTGAGTCAAGGTCTCAATCTGTTGCCCAGGTTCAAACATAGTGGCATGACCACTGCTCACCACAGATTCAATATCCTGTATTGATTGCATATTAAATATTAATATTGACCATATATGCTATATTGAAAGTATTTGGTTATGTAAATTGTTACAATCTATTTTACTTGTTTCTTTTTTCTTTTAAATGACTACTAGAAAATTTTAAATGATACATGTGGCTCATATTTTTATTTTATTGATTATTGCTGCCTGAGAGGATTGCTCCCATTTTAAAAACAGTTGTACTTTATTATAGAGATGTGGGGTACAAATAAGGATTACCTATACAAGTAGACTGCTTGCAGGTAAGGTTTGGGCCTCCAATTGGCCCTCACTTCCCCTGGTTTGGGACCAGATACCTTTTGTGTTGTTCCTTACCCTCCATCACCCCTGAGAAGTACCCATGGACTGCCAATCACTCTCTTGTTCCAATGTGATTAATGTTAGGTCCCACTTATAAGTGAGAACAAGCAGTATTCAATTCTTTGTTTCTGTGACAGATCATTAAGTATAATGATCTCCAACTCCACTCAATTTCCTGCAGAGTCCATGATTTTGTTCTTCTTTATGACTGCATAATACTCCATCATGTATATGTATCACATTTTCTTTATTCGGTCCACTTTGATGGGCAGTAGGGTTGGTTCTGTGTTTTTGTTATTGTGAATAGTGAGGCTGTAAACATGCATGTACAGGTGTCTTTTTTTGTAGAACGATTTATATTCTTCCAGGTATATTCCCAGGAGAGGGAATGCCAGATCGTATGGAAGGTCAATTTTTAGTTCTTTTAGAAATCGCCAAACTACTTTCCATAGAGGTTGAACCAATTTGCACTCCCACCAACAGTGTAGAAGCTTTCCCTTTTCTCTGTATCAGCAACTGTTTATTTTTTTTATTTATTAATTATGGGTATCCTATTGGAGTTAGGTGGTATCTCATTGCAGTTTTGATTTTCATTTCTCTGATGATTAGTGAGACTGAGCAATTTTTCTTGTATCTGTTGGCTGCTTGTATATCTTCTTTTGAAAGTGTCTATTCATATCCTTTGGCCATTTTTTAATAGGGTTTTTTTCCTTTCAGTTCATTTGAGTTCCTTGTAGATCCTGGGTGTTATGCCTTTGTTGGATAAATAATTTGCAAATATTTTTCCCATTCTGTGGGCTGTCTCCCCACTCTTCATGGTTTCTTTTGCTGTGCAAAAGCTTTTCTATTTGTTGAGGTCTCGCTTATCTGTCTTAGCTTTTATGGCATTTGCTTTTGGAAACTTCGTCAAGAATTTCTTGCCTACACCAATGTGCATAAGGATGTTTCCTATATTTTCTTCTAGTATTCTTATAGTTTGAGGTTTTACGTTTAGATCTTTGATCCATTTAGAGTTCATTTTTGTATATGGTGATAGGTAGGAGTCCAATTTCATTTTTCTACATGTGGTCAGCCAGTTTTCCCAGCACTGTTTGCTAAATATGATCTCCTTTCCCAAGTGATTGCTAATAGTGGCTTTGTCCAAGATGAGTTGTTAAGAGATCGTGTTTTATGCTTCTGGAATCTTTGTCCTGTTCCAGTGTCTATATGTCTTTTCTTGTACCAATACCAGACTGCTTTAGTTACTGTAGGTTTGTAATAAAGTTTAAAGTCTGAAAGTGTGATACCTCCCACTTTTTTTCCTGTTGCTGAAGATTGTTTTGGCTATTTGTGCTGTGTTCCATTTCCATATGAATTTCTGTATTGACATTTCCAGGTCTGAGAAAAATGATGTTGGTAATTTGATGGGTATTGCATTGAATCTGTATATTGCTTGGGGTAGGATAGACATCTTGACAATATTGATTCCTCCGATATATGAGCAAGGAATTTTTTTATTTCTTTGTGTCATCTTTGACATCTTTGAGCAGTGTTTCGTGGTTCTTGTTTTAAAGGTCTTTCATACACTAGGCACTCAATGCCTCAAACATATCTCAAGGCTGTTTATGACAAGCCCCCAAGGAATCCTCATCCTGGTTTTGGACCTACATTTGGTCCAGTTTTATCCTTTTGGGATGCACATTACTGATTCTGTAATCTTGATTTGTTAAAATTTTACTTATTTTATTTTAAAGATAAGGGGTACAATTCAGGATTAGGTTTACAAGTGGTCATCATACAGGTAAAGTTTGGGCCTCTATTTGGTCCCCAATTTGCCTGGTTTGAGATCAGTACTCTTATTAATGTTATGTGCTTCCCCTCCCCTGGCAGTTTCTGGCTACTGCCAATCCCTTTCTTATAGTATCATGGTAAATGTTCAGGGTTCACTTATAAGGGAGAACATGTGGTACTAGTTCTTCATTTCTGTGATAAATCACTGAGTGTTATAGACTCTAAAAAATGGAATGCTTCACAAATTTCAGTATCATCCTTGCATAGGGACCATGCTAATATTCTCTGTATCGTTCCAATTTTAGTATATGTGCTGCCAAAGTAAGCACAATGGCCTCCATTTTCACAGCTCTGCTGCCTTCTAAAAAGACCAGAGGCCAGGAAGGTTACAAAACCTGTAACATCAAAATAATTGTAACTATATTTTTTACATTTGTGAATAGCATACATATGTACTGTGTATATTATTTATAAACTGATATAAATAAATACACAATTAAATGCAAATGCAAATGAATTCCAGGCAGGGTTGGATTTCAGTGCAATGAGGATGCCCTGCCTATAAAGGCTGCATGATACCTGCCTTTCTGACCTCATTCAGTCTCCATCTGAATGCATCTCCTGTCATTCAGGGCCTGAAAGAATGGAACCTGGAGCTCTGTCCATTCAGTGGTTCTGGGGTGAAAACTACCCAGAGCAGCGTAAGCAGGCAAGGACAGGGTGGCTTCCAGGATCTGGTATGAACTTTATCTCCTGTGGATGCCCAACCAAGCTCTCGTTCCATTTCCACTGCTCAGTGTCCTACTCCCCAAGTGGTCACTCTATTGCTAACAGGTACTGGAAGATCCATAGAAAAGACACTGGGACACCACAGAAGCCTGAAAATGTTGAACGTGCAAGGCTGGATGTTCAGAGAAGGAGAGGGTCTAAGGGGAATCTACAGGAACCAGCTCTGGCAGAACTGTGCTATCCTTAGCTCAGGACTCTGGATCTATGTTTCTCACAGTCATAGCTTGGCCTTTGGTTTCTCTGACTGCAAGGTAAGACTAGTCTAGCAGTTGAGACCCTGGGCATCCTGTTCTGTCCCTGTGCAATGACTTGGCACATTCCAGAGCCCTCTTAGCAGCTCTGCACTTACAACTTCATGTCACTCAGATTTTGTGTGGACAACGTAATTGTCATCGGAATGATCCAGTCTTGTATTGCAGGGGTCGTGGGTGGGAGGAGCTATGGTTCATGGGATCCTAGTTATTTTTTTCTCCTGTTAAAATTGTAAGCTGAGGAATCAACAAAACATTAAAGACTTTATTTGAGCAAACAGTGATTCAAAAATCTTGACAACTCCAACTAAGTCTTGTGATTTGGGTGATACTAAAAGAGCTTGAAGGAAAGGCTTTTAATAAGGTGAATGAGGTGTAAACCACATTCAATAGCTAACTGAGTAGAGTTATATAGTCTCATTATATGGAATATTCAGGTAGAAATCTTCTTGTTGTGACCTTCATTGGCAGTTTCTGGTTGATAAAGTCTAAGTTTTGTTCTCCTCTGAGTTAGTAATGTACAAGAAATTAATTTGCATTAGTTATGCTTCTAAAAATAGAAACTCAGGGCACGCCAGTCACTTCAGTAGCCTCCATGTTATTTTAGTACTCCACAGGGGGACTGATTTTCCCTGAATTTTCCAAATATATGTCAAAGAGGGTCTCAAATCCATGAATCTGTTTACCCCGGCTAACTATTCTAGGGTCCATTGGAAATCCTAAATTTCTATATCTTCTCCAACTCACACTATCAACTATTTGTCTTTTATTTACTTTTTCAAACAGACACAGTTTTTAAATTGCTTATTACTTTTTCACAGTGGTGGACAGGTCCTATTAAATTTGTTATTTTGTTTATAATTATATCACATGAGAGGAAAGCAGAAAACAAATCTTTATGCTTCCCCAGTTCTTTAAAAATATATATTCTCTAAGGACACACTTCTCCTCAGAATGTCTTCATGTTGTGGTTCTTCTTACAAAACTTTACAGGGTAATGTGTCCACAGCCACTCACCTAAATTTTCCTTGTCCTGGATTTCAGAAGTGTCTAGGGATGACCCAAAAGGTCTACAGAGGTCATGACTTTTGAAGTGTCTGGTGAATATTAATTAACCCTTTGAACAATTTATAGGACAGCCTGAGATATGAAAGTAGAGCCCAGCAGGGAAGCATCTGGGTGCCCAGGGGCTGAGAGTAGTAGTCTCCTGTTATACCCTTTCTCTAGAAAGCTATGTCCTTAGGACATCACAATTGTCTTCGTTCAACCCTAGCTTCCAATTCTTGGAGACACATTGGTGGCCAGCTAGTCAGATATTGATATTGAGGGGGAAAAGAACAAGATGATTCTTCCTCTTGCATTCTTTCAGACTTGTGAAGGGAGAGATTATCTCAAAATACAAGTAGAATCACCCCAGTGAGGTGGTGGAAGAACCTGCAAATCAAAGTGCACATTTTGTACACAAGGTGGCACAGTGCCATGTGTCCTGGAAGGGTGACCAGTGAGTACTTCAGGGAGTAGCATGGAGGCAAGAGGATGTTCCAACTTGATAGGATGGCCTGACTTTACACTTGAGTCAAATATATCTGTTTCACTATTCCAGCTTCAGTCTTTCATTAAATATTAAATGTATTTTATCAGTAGAGCTTAAAATATAGATGAGCTATTTCTTTTTTTTTTTTCTTGAGTTGGAGTCTCACTCTGTTGCCCAGGCTGGAATGCACTGGCATGCTCACGGCCACTGCAGCCTTGACCTGCTGGGCTTAGGTGATACTTCTACCCCAGCCTTCCAAGTAGTTGGAACTGCAGGCATGCGCTCCCATGCCTGGCTAAGTTTTTGATTTATGGTAGAGATGAGTTCTCACTAAGTTGCCCAGCCCAGTCTCGAATCCCTGGGTTTAGGCAATCCTCTTGCCTTGGCCTACCAAAGTGCTGGGATTACAGATTTGAGCCACCACGCCCAGCCTTAGATGAGTGGGCTATTTCTAAAAAGATAAGTAATAAGTGGATTTGAAAAAAATGTTATATGGCATTTGTTAAAAGAAGTTCTTATTTCATTTATCTTACTGAGAGTGATTGTGGAATAAAATTCTGATGTCAAACAGAATCTCAGGGCTTTTCTTTAGGCATACAACAGAGAATGGAGAAAAAAAGTATATCTGTCATTTGGCTGCAGAAGAATGACTACATATCCACAAGAAAGTGTAATAGATAAATTGGTGAATTATAGACATTTATTAAAGCATCAGTTCCCCTCATGCAGGGTGGAGAATTTGTGAGAATAGAGAACTCTATTCTGTATCCTCTGGATGTCAGACTTTCATGCTAAATTTAATGGGAAGGGACTTGGCAACTCCTAGAAGTGTTCAAATATAATTGCTAAGTAGATAATTTGTGCAGATAAAAATAATAACTAAATGACATATTTTTATCTGAAAGGCATCGACGCTTTTGTTTTTTCTGTTTAGTTATGAAATGTGCCTTACCATTTTATAATTTCTGTAGACAGACACACTGAGTTGGAGTGATTTTGCTGGATCTTCAAACACTGAGTATTTCCTCATTTAAAAGTGAATAAGTATTTCCTCATTTTAAGTGAATAAACTTAACTGGGAAACAGACACATGAGCCCAGTGACTCTAAGCTAGGCCCAGTCTTTATACTGCAAAGAGAGTTACTGAGTTTCTTTTAGGGAGCCTCTGCTGCAGGAATCTCAGGCTGCTGACACCAGCCATGAAAGAAGTCTTTATTCTTAGAGAAGCTGCAGAACCCTGGAAAGCTTGGAGTCCACAGGTAAATGCAGTTTCCATTAAGACAGAAGGGAGGTTGGGAGGCTCTTTCTGAATATATAATTGTTATTGTCCTGGGTCTATCTGTACAGATTGACAAAATGAATAAATTCAGATTAAAAGTCACTTTATTCTAAGGAAGCATTGCGATAGGATAAAAACACCAAGTATAAGACCTGCAAGCATCTCTTAGGCAGACAAGGGCTTTCTTTCCTGGGGAGGGGTAAACAAGATTAGAATATAATTGGAGGGGAGGCAGGATGGAAGAGAACAAAATCAGATTCTGTATCAGATAATATTTCACCCTGAAGCCAGGCTGTTCTTAGGAGTGGCATAAAGAGGGATTATATGCTGACTCAAGCCGAATATGGGTCTGAGAACAGGGTCCTAGAGGAAGTAGAGAAAATAAAGTATCTCAGTGTGGTTTGATTTTCAGTTCTCTGATGATTAGTGATGCTGAGCATTTTTTTTCATGTATCTGTTGCTGTTTGTATGTCTTCTTTGAGAAGTGTCTATTCATGTTCTTTGCCCATTTTTTAATAGCACTATCTTTTTTGTTTGTTTTTTGTTTTTCCTTTCATCTCATTTTAGTTCCTTGTAGATCCTGGATGTTAGGCCTTTGTCAGATACACAATTCGCAAGTATTTTTCTCCCATTCTGTGGGTTGTCTGCCTGCTCCCTTGATGGTTTATTTTGCTGTGCAAAAGCTTTTCAGTTTGATGAGGTTCTACTTGTCTATCTTATCTATTATGGCATTTGCTTTTGGGAATTTGATCAAGAGTTGGTTGCCTACTTTAGTGTGCCTAAGAGTGCTTCCTGTGTTTTCTTCTAGGATTCTTATAGTCTGAGGTTTTATGTTTAGGTCTTCTCCGCCAGGCTCAGTGGCTCAGTCTATAAGGCCAGCACTTTGGGAGGCCAAGGTGAGTGCATTGCCTGAGTCTGCAGGTTCAAGACCAGCCTGGGCAACTTGGTGAGACCTCATATCTACAATAAAATAAAAAATTAGCCAGGCGTGGTTGCATGTGCCTGTAGTTCTGGCTACTTGGAAGGCTGAGATAGAAGGATCGCCAGGTCCCAGCAGGTCGATGCTGGATTGGCCGTGAGTATGCCACTGCATCCCAACCTGGGCGACAGAGTGAGACTCCAACTCAAAAAAAAAAAAAAAAAAACGTCAGCCGGGCTCAGTGGCTCAGCCTGTAATCCTGCGCCTTGGGAGGCTGAGGTGAGTGGACTGCCTGAGCCCGTGGGTTCGAGACCTGCCTGTGCAACTTGATGAGACCTCATCTCTACAATAAATAAAAAAAACTAGCCGGGTGTGGTAGCGCGTGCCTGTAGTTCCAGCTACTTAGAAGGCTGAGGCGGAAGGATAGCTGGAACCTAGCAGGTCGAGGCTGCGGTGGTCGGAAGTGGCCACTGCACTCCAGTCTGGGTGACAGAATGAGACTCCATCTCAAAAAAAAAAAAGTCTTCTGTCCCCAGTGGTTGTTATTGATGGTTTTGTGAAAGATGCATTGGTTGAGAGATTGCTTTTTTGCTTCTAAAATATCTGTGCTGTTCCATTGGTCTATATGCTTATTCTTGTACCAGTACTAGGATTATTATAGCCTTATAGTATGATACCTCCTACTTTGTTTCTTTCGCTGAGATTGTTTTGGCTATTCATGCTCTTTTTCCCCTATATATCATCATTAATACATTAAAAAACAACAGTTGCTGGCATGGGTGTGGAGAAAAGGAGACACTTTTACACTCTTGGTGGGAGTGCAAACTAGTCAAACCTCTATGGAAAATGGCATGGTGATTTATTTATATATTTATTTATTTATTTTTATTTATATATATTTATTTATTTATAAAGATGTGGGGTACAATTCAGGGTTAGGTATACAAACATTGATTATGCAGGTACCCTTGTTGATGAGGTATACCCCTTCTTCCCCTCGCAGTTTCCCTCAACTGCCAATCCCACCCCCCCCTCGACAGTTTCCCATTACTGCCAAACTCTTTCTTATAGTATCATAATTGTTCAAGTTCCACTTATGAGTGAGAACACAGAAAATAGTGTGGTGATTTCTAAAGGAACTAGAAATTGACCTTCCATACCATCCAACATTCCCCCTTCTTGGAATATACCCAGACTTGTACTCCACGTCTTTATAATAAGATAAAGTTCAGTAAAAAAGAAAATAAGCAAAATTTGATTAATGAGTATTCTACAAAAAAGACGCACGTACATGCATGTTTATTGCTATACTAGTCACAATAGCAAAAACATGGAACCAACCCCACCGTCCATCAGAAATGGACTGGATAAATAAAATGTGGTATATATATACATGGTGAACTATTACACAGTACAAAAAAAGGACAAAATCATGAACTTTGCAGCATTTTAGATGGAGTTGGAGACAATCATACTTAGTGATCTATCACAGAAACAAAGAATCCAATACCACATGTTCTCGCTCATAAGTGGGACCTGGACCTTAAGCACAATAGCACAAGGGAGGGATCAGCAGTCATGGGACACTGCCAGGGGAGAGAAAGGGGGCATAGAATAACACTAAGAGTACCTGGTCCTAAGCAAGGGGAAGTGAGGATCAGTTGGAAACCCAAACTTCTCCTGCATGTAAATTATTTATGTACCTGATCCAGACTTGTACCCTATGTCTTTGTAATAAAATAAAGTTAATTAAAGAAGAAAAATAAGTAAAATTTGATTAATGAGTATTTTGTTCTGACCACCGCCGAAAAGTGTTTTCAGATAATTTTATAAGGCAACAAATGGAAACTTGCAGAGGTTGTGTCTGACTTTGAGGAAGGTTAAAAAAAAACAGCATTATCTAAGTCATAATGAAAAGGATGTTTCTCTGCAATAAGCTGCTCTTGAGGACAAGAGGATTTCTTTAATCACAGCTATATATCAAAGTTTCCTATACATCCCGTCTCCTCCCATCACATTTTCTTAACCTGTGCATTTCTTCCATTTGGGTGTTCCTTAGTTGTATCTTTTATATTAAGTTAGTAAATGTGTATAAAGTGCTTTGCTGAGTTCTGTGAGCAGGTTTGCAAAATTATTGAAATTGAGGAGAAGATTATGGAAGCCTGTAATTTATAGGTAGTTGTTCAGAAGTATAGATGGGCCCTGAGTCTTGCAACCGGCATCTGCAGTGAGGACAGTGATGTGGGACTGAGCCCTGAGCTTGTGGGGTCTGTGCTGAGTCTGGACGGTGTCAAAATTGAGTTACAAGTATTAGATACCCAATTGGTGCTGGAGAATTGGTTTGTGTTCAGCAAACTCCCTACGTTTGATGTCAAAAAGACATCACAGGTCACAACCTTAAACTGACTCGTGTTTGGTCATTGGTGAGAATTGAAAGCCTGGGAAAGGGACCATTTTCAAGATGTGAGGAGCAGGTAGTAGGGTGTATGGAGCTCCCAGAATTAAATTTCTCAGCTGCTTAGGTTTCCCTCAGTAACCATCTGGAAGTGAGCTACCTTAAGCTACACTCCCACGATGAGAATGGTCTGCAAACTTGGGAACTTGTTTATCCTACTGAGTGTGGTGTTCCTTTTGAACTGTGATGATCCAGGTTGCTACCCCAAGCTGCTTTTTTTTTTTAATAAAATGTTGCTGCTAATTCCAGTTCACTCAATTATTTAAAAATTTTTTCATGATTTGAATGTAAGGTTTTTATTTCCCTGGTCAAAAAAAATCTGTGTGGATTGAGTGGTGTTGTCTGAAGAAACAAAGAGAATTTTAGAAATAAATTATTTGTTTTATGTTAAATTTAAATAAAAATAATATAAACACACAGTAGACTCAATATTTAGGTGCACAGACAGGCTCCAGGCAGTTCCAGTGTCTCCCTATTCTCATCTCCTTTCTGCAACCAGAGCTGATCACAGTCCTGATTCTTTTTGTTATTCTTTGTAGCTTAAGCATCCATTAATCATGAACCAGAATTGTGCTTAGTTTTTCCTCTTTCGAGTTTTCAGTAATTTTATGTAACCATTAATATCTTGTTAATATTACATTGAAAGGGTTTTTTGGTTGCTGTTTCTTTGCCTCAGTATTGTACACTTGCTGCTGTCTGAGGCTGTTTCTCCAATTTCCTTACTCATCTCATTGCTTAGGAGACTTGAGCTGTTTTAATTTTATTTTTTGATGACATTCTTGGTTTTCTTCCTACTTTGTAATGCTTCACATATTTATTACTCACTGGAAAACAATTGCTGGGTTGTAGACTGTGGATACATTCAAATTTATGAGGAAATTCCAGTGGATGTATGAATTAACCATCTGGCCATTCATGCATATGTGTTTATTCCTTTTAAATATTTATTCATATTTATTTCTATATCATTGCATGTTGCTGTTTACTGATTACCAATGGTTTTGAGCATTTTTAAATGTGTTCTCTCATCTTCTGTAAAATAATTTCAGTCATTTTGCCATATTGAATTTGTATGTTTTTTGCTTTTGTCTTTTTTCCTTATTTTGGGGGCAAAACACATTCTATACAATAATTTATGCTCATTTGTAAAAACTGTAAATATTTTCTCTCCTGTTGTGTTTTGCCTTTGCACTCCATTCTACATTTTGGCAGACTCTCCTTAATTTTAGTAGAATAGAATCTGTCAATCTCTTCCTTTGGGCTTTGTCTTTTTCTTATGTTAAAAAAAAAACCTTATAAAAAAGGGCTCATATGGTGCTCACAGACTTAACTTCTTAGGTGCTTCTCACCAGGGACTGAGTCCCTCTGGGGCTGCATTTCAGAATAAGTCTGGCTCCCAAGCTTGGAATATGTTTAACCTTCTGAATGAGGGTTTTTATTGTAAACTGTGAGGGAAGTGGGCTCCTTAGCTGAGGCAAATTAAATGCTTGATTTTCTTTCATTTTAAGTCTTTTATGGAATGTTGCTGCCCATATAACTTCAGTTTTTCCATGTATTTAATACATTTAGTTTTTTGGTGTCTTTTACAGTTTTTGGCTGAATGTGATTGGACTGAGAAATAAGATGTGAGGAAAGAAGCTTTGATCACAGGGCCAACAGCCTCATCCCCAATAACTAATGCTTGGCTCTTTCTCTTTCAGTGTGGTCTGGACTGGGCTCTCCTTCTTCTCTATGGCCAGGGATGACTTTGTTGGTCACTGAGTTTGTACTTGTCTGGCACACTTGTGACCCTGTGTCCAAAAGGAAGAAGCAGAAAGGGTCCAAGGATTGCAAGAAGACAACTATGCCCACTGTGAAAAGCCAAGACTAAATTTTGCTTAAGTGTCAATGCTCCTAGGTAAGGCCAGGCCCTAGTTTAGGGAGGAAATCTTGCCTGAAATTTAAAAGGGCTAAAGTCAAGAATTTGTCATTCTGAACTCATTTAGTCAAATGACTGGTAGTATCTCTTGTCACTCTGAAGACCTAGCCAATCTGGATCATTAATTAGCACTGTTTAATCAGTAGCACAGCCAGATAAAAGGGATAAACTAAGTTGAGTTCTGGTCTCCATATCTCTGTCTCCTATGCTCTGGGAGGCCCCAGTTAGCTCTGGCATAGTCTCTGTCATCCTGTGACTTGTATGCACTAGATAATACCTTGGGAGAATTTCAGGGCACCTCAGAAGCCAGAAAATGGTGAGTGGGAGCAGGCCTCCTGAGATGAGAGAGGGTCTAGTTGGAACAGATGAGAATTAGCTATTGTGAGATTTGGGCCATGATTATCTCAGAAATCTGGGACTTGTGTTCCCACTGGGCAGTTTGGTCCTTAGTCCCCTCCATCTGCAGAGGGGCTGGTCAGCAGCTGGGACCCTGGAGTTCTGTCTCATTCCTGTGCAGTGACTTGGCCCAGCCCAGAGCCTTCCCTGGGCAGCTCTGTGTCACAGCCTTGTGTCTCCCTAGATTTGCAGAGATGACAGGAGGGTCATCAGAAGAAAATCCTGACTCAGTGTACAAAGTGTGTACATGGGAGGAACTGTGGTCCTGAGTCTCCAGTCGTTTTTTTTCTATTTAAAATTAAACTGGAGGCTGGGAGCAGTGGCTCATGCCTATAATCCCTGTACTTTGGGAGGCCGAGGTGAGAGGATTGCCTGAGCCTACAGGTTAGAGACCAGCCTGGGCAACTTGGTGAGACCTCATCTCTACAATAAATCAAAAAATTAGCCGGGTGCATTCCTGTAGTTTCAACTACTTGAAGAGCTGAGGTGGAAGGATTGTCTGAGCCCAGTAGGTCCAGGCTGCAGTGGCCATGAGCATGCCACTGCACTCCAGCCCGGGCGATAGAGTGAGACTCCACAACTCAAAAAAAAAAAAAAATTAAACTGGGACATTGTTAAAACATTAATGAGTTTATTTGAACAACAGCTATTATTTAATTTAATCAAAACCACACTGAGATACCACCTAACTCCAGTCAGAATGGCAATTATCAATAACTCAAAAAATAACAATTGCTGGAGAGGGTGTGGCAAAAAGGGAACACTTCTACACTGTTGGTGCGAGTGTAAACTAGTGCAACCTCTGTGGAAAGCAGTGTAGTGATTCCTAAAATCTTTAAATATCAACCTCCCATATGAACCTGCAATCCCCCTACTGGGAATATACCCTGAAGAACTCAAATCACTCTATCAAAAAGATACCTGCAT
>NW_007259918.1:19574-23874 GCF_000164805.1 Carlito syrichta
GAGATACCCCTTATCAACAAGGGTGCCTGAATGAAGCATATTTGTATACCTAACCCTAAACTGTACCCCACAATATCAAAATAAAAAATAATAAATAATAATAATTTGTGGTTTGGGGTCTGCTGAAAGGATGTCAAAAAAATTCTATTATAAGGAGCATAAGGAAGCTAAATTCTACAGCTAATTAGTTACAGTTGCTTTATTTTATGTGGTTGCTTTATTTGAACTACTCACTAGTTATTTTCTGGTTGTGTACTTAAAGATTAATTAGATGTTTGTGGTTGGTTAAGCCTGTTTCTTTCAAGTGAATAATTTGCAAGAAATGCATTTGTATTATATTATGATTTCCTTACATAGAAGCCCAGAGCAATAGAACCACTTCAGGCTAATTTCCTCTCATTTATTTATTTAACACTTTTTTCTCCTGCGTTTTCTAAACATACGGCAAGTGGGATCTCAAGGATACTGTCCTGTTCCAAGTCTAACTGTTCTAGAGCTTGTAGTAAAAAACCTAAATGACCAGTTCCTTTTTTTTCATTCCCAAATGCCAACTCCTTCAATTCACATTATCAACTATTTGTGCTTTTTATTGTATATTTCCCATAGACGCAGTATTTTAATTGTTTATTATTTTTAACAGGGCTGTGGGTGGCTCTTACATTATATTTTTGTTTTTCTGTTTATGAACATTTCACATAAGAGGAAAAGAGAGAATAATTATGCATGGTTTAACTTGACATTTGCCTCAAATATGTTTCAGTTACCACTTCTCTTTTTTGGGCTTATCATCTTGAAAATATTCATTCACTTATCCATGTCTTAATCTTCCATTAAATGTAGAATGTGTCTCTTTAACGGAACTTTAAATAAAAGATAAAATGTTTTTATTAAAGAGGCAGTAAAGAATAGATTTAATCCCAGCACTTTGGGAGGCCGAGGATTGTCTGAGCTTAGGGGTTAGAGACCAGCCTGGGCAACTTGATGAGACCTTGTCTCTACAATAAATCACAAAAACTAGGTGGGCACGGTAGTGTGCATCTATAGTTCCAGCTACTTGGAAGGCTGAGGTGGAAGGATCACCTAAACCCAGCAGGTCAAGGCTGTGGTGGCTATGAGCATGCCACTGCACTCCAGCCTGGGTGACAAGAGTGAGACTTCACCTAAAAAAAAAAAGTAGATTTATAATGTACTATATTTAGCTTTACATTTGCATTTTATTTTTCTTTCCTTCAGTATGTTTAGTAACTTTATGAGTTTGGGGTTTTGGGGGGTTATTTCAAATAGAATTACAAGTCTTTTAATCTAGAACATGACCAGGAAAAATTCATGGGGAACATCTCTCTTCCATTAAGGGTGCAGAAAATTAATACATAATCATAAAAAATATGGTAGACAAATTAGTGAATTACAAAAATTGTAAGAAAACATCAGTTTTTGTTTTGTTGCAGGGTAGAGAATTCGTTACAGTGTATAAGTCTGTTCTATTTCCTGCTATCTGTATTTGGCAGATTAAAGCTAAATCTTACAGAATATCCTTTCTCAATTACTCTGTTTAGGATTTCCAATACTATGTTGAATGGGTGTGGTAAAATAGGTATCCTGCCTTGTTTCTGATCTAAGGGGAACATTTTTTTTGTATATATGGCCTCTTAAAATATTGTTTTATTTTAGTTCTAGTTTATTGTGTGTTTTTGTCACGAATGAGTCAATAATTTGCTAAATGCCTTTTCTGCATTAATTGGAATGTGGTGTTTTGGTCATTTTGTTAATGTTGTGTATTACATTGATTGATTTTCATATGTTTAACCATCTTTGTATTTTAGGGATCGGTTTCACTTGGTCATGATGAATTTTGTTTTTGAATTGGAGTCTCACTGCCGCCCAGACTGGAGTAGAGTGGCTCGCTCCCGACCACTGCAGCCTCTACCTGCTGGGCTCCGGTTATCCTTCTACCTTAGCCTTCCAAGTAGCTGGAATTACAGGCATGCGTTACCATGCCCAGCTAACATTTGCTTTTATTGTAGAGATGAGGTCTTGCCAAGTTGCCCAGGTGGGTCTTGAACCCGTGGGCTCAGGCAATTCACTCACCTCAGCCTCCCAAAGTGCTGGGATTACAGGCTGAGCCACCAAGCCCAGTTGGTGTATAATTCTTTTCATATGCTTCCAAATATGGTTTGTTAATATTTATGTGAGGACTTTTGCATTGGTAGTCTTAAGGACATTGATGGGCAACTTTTTTTCTCATAGTTTTTTTTTTTTTTTTTCCATTTTTGGTGTTGTGGGAGAGAGGGGCTGATAATAGTTAAAAGTATTCCTTTTAAAAATCAACCTGCAAGCTAAAGACTTGCTACACAATGGGATGTGAGAAAATCAAATAACTGAAGGTCATTTTCCTGAAAATGCAAGATAGTAATTCATTCACGACTTTGCCCCCACATCCTCTCTTTGTGAAGTCATTGTTTTACAACCCCTGCTTGTCATGTATACACTGAAGACAATTTGTTATTTGAAAATCTGGTTTTGCTAAATACAACCTTACAAATTCCAAAGAAAAATGTGTAGTCACACAACCCGACTTCCTCCCTTACCTAAACTAAGGTATAAAACCCTTCTCCTCTTTCTCCAAGTTGCTCGGCCTTGGAGCATTAGCCCTCTGAATCACTCCTGTGCTAATAAACCACTACTTCCTAAAATAGTCTCAGTGTCACGGCCTCTCTGTTTTCCCACAACAGTGTCAGTGTAATTTTGGCCTCGTAGAATAATTTTAGAAGTGTTCTCTTTATTTTTGAAAGAGTTTAAGGAGGATTCTGCTAATTCTTTAAATATTGTGTGAGTCTTGGCAGTAAAACTATTCGGTCTTGGGATTTTATTTGTTGGGAGTTTTGATTACTATTCTACATTAATCTACAACTGTAAGTCTGTTCAGGTTTTCTAATTCTTTATGACTCAGTATTGTTATATTGTGTGTTTCTAGAAATGTATTCATCTCATCTGTATTATCCAATTTGCTAGTTTACCCTTAGAGATGTCTTAAGTAATGTTTAAAGCATAGATTTCTTTTAGTTCTGTTCTGTTATTATGTATGCAATCTACTTTTGTTGGCATGATAGTAAAGTGTGGAATGAAGGAAAACGTTTTATTGACATATAATGTAGTTGCATTTTTAGGAAACTTATGTCTCCCTGGATTATGACTTTTTAAAGTACTCCTGCCCTTACCCCTCTTTAACTGAGACAGAATGGTAGAGGGGCATGACATTTGGCATTTTCCTTACCCCAGGAAGGTTTGGATCTTGCATAATCTTTATTGACTAGCCTTTTGATAAATAGTTCTGCTCAAGGCAAAGCTATAAAAAAATATAATCCTCTCAGCATATTTGAAATTCACTACTTTTCTCTTTCTCTTACTGGAAGCAGAAAGCAATTTTTCTGTGATTTTCGCTGTGAGAACCTGGTAGTTTTGGAGGTAAAAATTGTAATGTTATGAGGACCCCTAATACTTGGACCATGGAGATTTTAAGGCTTAAAACTTACCAGGTACAGTTTAGATTTTCATACACATTAACTGCTTTTCACAGGGGTTTCTTATGGTTTTTTGAACGGATGAGTTACAAGCATATTTGCCTATCTCCCATTTTAGATTGTGGTTTGCCCTTAGAACTCAGTTCTCTGCTGCATCTGTTGATTTCATATTGTTTGCTTTCTACTTTTGTGGTTGTTAATGCCACTTTCTTTCTTTCTTTCTTTTTTTAGAAAGTAGGATTTATTGAGAGGACAGAACAGCTCCCATAGTGGGAGTGTAGTGGGAACACAGAGAGGCCGTGACACCAAGGCTGTTTTAGGAAGTAGCAGATTTATTTTATCAGCATCCGTGCGACTCAGCAGGCTAATGCTCCCAGGCTGAGCACCACGGGGAGGGAGGAGAGGGGTCTTATACTTTAGTTTAGGTAAGTGAGGAGAGTTGGGTTGAGCAATTACACATTTTTTTTCAGAATTCACAAGGTTGTACTCAGCAAAATCAGATTTTCACTGAACAAGTGGTCTCCAGGAAATGCATAGCAAGCAGGGGTTGTAAATCTATGACTTCACAAAGGGTGAATTGGTAACGATTTTGCATCTCCAGCAAAACCATCCTTGACTATTTGGTTTTCTCAAGCAAAACCTGTGTGGCAGGCTTTCGGAGCTTGCCGATTGATCTTCAAAAGGAATAATTTTAACTGTTATCAGTCCCTCTCTGTCACAGGAGGGGACCTGAGGGGGTTGCCCATTAATGCCACTTTCTTTTTTTTTTTTTTTTTTTG
>NW_007259918.1:23894-60223 GCF_000164805.1 Carlito syrichta
GCAGTGGCCGCTCCCGGCCACCGCAGCCTCGACCTGCTGGGCTCCAGTGATCCTTCCGTCTCAGCCTTCCAAGTGGCTGGAACTATAGGCGCACGCTACCACACCCGGCTAATTTTTTATTTATTGTAGAGATGAGGTCTCGCCAAGTTGCCCAGGCAGGTCTCGAACCTGCGGGCTCAGGCAATCCACTCACCTCAGCCGCCCAAAGGCACGGGATTACAGGCTGAGCCACCAAGCCCGGCTTAATGCCACTTTCTATGTTCTTACTTGCAAGACCAGAAACCTAAGTGTGTGTCTCCAGTTTTTGATGGTTGGCTGTTGGTTACTTTCAATCTTAAACCTTTCTTCCACTTGTAGCTCCATATCTGGATAAGTAAAAAATTAACCTTGGTGGTCTCTCTTTTGATGTCAGCAGATTGAAACTGATAGGGTTTGTAGGGGGATGGGAGAGGAGGTTGTAGTTAAAGCAACTCATCATGTGAGCCTCACAAACAGAGCACAGAGTTGCAATGGCCCATAAAGCTAACACTCTACTCTAGCAGTGTCCTGGTACTAATTGCTTTACTGCCAATATCTGCTTTCCAGAGACCGGCATCCCAAAGCTATGTGACTGAAAACATCTTGGTACTGACTGTCAGTGTTTGCTTTCCTAAGACTGCATTTCAGAGACAAGTGATTAACAACATCCTGAGAGAGACTGGTTTAGTGCAGACATCTGCACTTCAAGGCCATGGGACCAGCAGATCCTAACAATGCCAACATCTGCAGCTCAAGGCTAGGCAACTGACAACCCAAACTCCCTAAACTGCTTCTCAGTGCCCAATTAACCTCGATTGGGCTTATATAAGTGTCCTGCAAGAGAACAAAGGCTGCTGGCTTCTCTCTATAGAGCTAGTCCCCCTTCTTTTCTTTTCATTAATAAACTTTTTAACTACCAATGGCTGGGCTCTTACTTCTCAGCATACTTTACAGAAACCATGCAAATCCCTGACTATGAAATTCAGTACTCACCCTAGCTTCCCATCTAAACTAAATTTAGAAGCAGGCCTGACTTCTGCTTTTCTAACCCAAGCCATGTCAGACCACCTTAGACACTTGCTCAACTTTTCTACAAAGATCAGTTATGTGAATCATAATTTCCTACCCTCTCCAAACACATCTGTGCAGGTGACCATAACAATTTGTAGCATGAGCAGGGGGTGAAGAAATTGACCACAACTCTGTGGATCTGTCTTGTTCAGACTTGCTAATATATTCTGCTGTCTGATGTTTGGCGTGTTTTTGACCTTCTGCTTGCTGAGAAGTTAGTGCTTTGAGCTATTCTGCTCTTTTCGTTTTTCCTGCCAAATCTGTGAGTTATTTTGCCCACACAACAGGGTAAACAAACATATACACATAGTGCTCTTTTCTAAACAATTAATTCATCAAATTTTTATCGTGAAATAAAAAAACCCAGAATAAATTACTTGTCATGCTTTAATAATATAAACATATTTAAATTATTGTTAGGATTTATAACTGGGCCTTGAGCACTCAGAGTTTCCTAGGGATCATTTCTCAGAATCATTCTTGACTCCTAGATGACCAGTGTCTTGATTTTTTTTGGTTATTTTTGTCATCTAATTTTTCTTTCAATTTTCATTTTTGCTCTTGGAAAAAAAATATTGCTCTCATTTTATGTTAATTTCCAAGTGTAAATGTGCAATGAAATTTTATTTTAGAAAATAATTAGTAGACTATTTGTTTTATGTTTTTTAATTTGAATCTCACTCTGTCGCCCAGTCTGGGGTACAGTGGCACACTCACGGCTACCCTAACATCAACCTGCTGGGCTCTGGTGATCCTTCCACCTCAATCTTCAAAGTAGCCAGAACTACAGGCATGTGCTACCATGCCTGGTTAATTTTTTATTTATTGTAGAAACAAGGTCTCACCAAGTTGCCCAGACTGGTCTTGAACCCATGGGTTCCGGCAATCCACTTGCCTCAGCCTCCCAAAGTACTGGGCTTACAGGCTGAGCCACTGAGCCTGGCCAAAAGTGGGGTTTTAAACCTCCAATTATTATTGTTAGATTATCTATTTCTTTCATCATTTTTGTCAATTTTGACTTTATTTATTTTGCTGCTTATTTTGAAGGTACATATATGTTTATAATTGTTATGTCATACTGAGATATTGACCATTTTATCATTATCAAATATCCCATATTATATCTAGTAAATTTTGTGTTTCAAATTCTGTGTATTCTGATTTTGCAATAAGTACAACTTTCTTATGTCTGCTGTTTGCAGGTTTTCATTTTTTCACTTTCATATAATTTGTTCTCTTGAATCTCAAGTGAGTATATTGTGGTCAGCATATAATTCGATTTTTTAAATTTACTTATTTATTTATTTATTTATCTTTATTTATTTATTTATTTATTTATGATTGGAGTCTCATTATGTCACCCAGGCTGGAGGGTATGGCACACTTACTGGCACCGCAATCTTGACTTGCTGGGTTCAGGTGATTCTTCGGCCCTCAGCCTTCCTAGTTGCTGAAACTACAGGTGTGTGTTACCACGCCCAGCTAATTTTTTTATTTACTGGAGAGACAAGGTCTCATCAAGTTGTCCAGGTTTGTCTCAAACCCCTGAGCTCAGGTAATCCTCTCACTTCAGCCTGCCAAAGAGTTGGGATTACTAGCTTGCGCCATCATGCCTGGCTAGATCTTATTTTTATATTTAGTCTGACACTCTCAGTTTTTCTTATTGAATTGTTTAATATTTTCATAGTCAGTGTTGCTTATATAGTTGTATCTATATCTGTTATATTATTTTTCTATATATCTCATGTGTATTTTGCTGCATTTTTTTCTACTTTTGCTACTTTTTTTTTGAGTCAGGGTCTTATACTATTGCCCAGGTTAGAGTGCAGTGTGCATGCTTATGGCCACTGCAGCTTCGACCTGCTGGGTTCAGGTGATCCTTCTGCCTCATCCTTCCAAGTAGCTGGAATTACAGGCAGGTGCCACCATGCCCAACTAATTTTTTGACTTATTGTAGAGATGAGGTATCGTCAAGTTGTTCAGGCTAGTCTCAAATCCCTGGGCCCAGGCAATTCACTCATCTTAGCCTTCCGAAATACTGTGATTGCAGGCCTGAGACACTGAACCTGGCTCTCTTTTACCACTTTTGAATTAAGAAGGCTGGACTTGGTGGCTCAGCCTGTAATCCCAGCACTTTGAGAGGCTGAGACAAGTGGATTGCCTGAGCCCATGGGTTTGAGACTAGCCTGGGCAACTTGGCAAGACCTCATCTCTACAATAAATCAAAAATTAGCCAGGCGTGGTAGCGCATGCCTATAGTTCTGTCTACTTGGAAGGCTGAGGCAGAAGAATCGCCGAATCCCAGCAGGTCAATGCTGGGGTGGCTGTGAGCTTGCCATGGCACTCCAACCTGGGCAATGGAGTGAGGCTCCAACTCAAAAAAAAAAAAAAAAAAAGAATTAAGAAAATACTTTTTTTTTTATAGCATTGTAATGTCTTTCATAATTTTCTTTACATATTTTTGGGATTATTCCTTTACTTATTGCTCATAGGCTTACAATACACCTTAACTCATTAGAATCAGTTTTATATATATACTAACTTAATACTGATGAAATATAGAAAATGTTAGTCTTATATATGTCTATCCCTGTTTTTCATTTTTGTGGTATTAATTTTATAATTATTATAGCTATATGTGTACAGACTGGTTACAGACTTGATGCATTTTATATGTTTTAAATAAAGAACAATTATATATTTACAACTTTATATATATTAACCATTTTATTTTCTATTTCTTCTGTTCTTATTTGTTTTCATGTAAGTAACTTATTATCAGAAGATTTTTTTTGTTGTTTTTTTGAGTTGGAGTCTCACTCTTATTGTCCAGGCTGGAGTGCAGTGGCACACTCATGGCCACCGCAGCCTTGACCTGCTAAGCTTGGGTGATCCTTCTGCCTCAGCTTTCCAAGTAGCTGGAACTACAGACACATGCCACCATGCCAGGCTCAGAAGACTTTTTAAAATCCCAAAAAAGCTATGTTCTTACTCACCTTTTTCTATTCTGTTATGAAAGTATATTACATCTACACTTATAATAGGCCCAACAATAATATTATACACATTTTTATTTTATTTTTTCAAACAAATTACGATAATAAAAAGAAAGCAGTATGCTTCCAGATTGTCTTCTGTAATAAAGTGATAAACTTTTCCAGTGCTCTTTGCCTTTTTATGTGAATTCAAATTATTTCAGCCTTAAAACGCTTTCTTTAATATTTTCTGTAAAGTAGGTCTGCTAGCACCAATTTTTGTTTGCTTCTTTTTTGGCTTGGAGTGTGTGTGTGTGTGTGTGTGTGTGTGCTGTGTGTGCACGTGTGTGTTTGGTCTTTAATTTTTATAGATACTTTTTCTATAGATAAATTCTTGATTGACTTTTGTTTTCTTTCAGGAGCAAGCAAAAAAAAGTTCTAGAGGAATTTAAAAGTGAACAAGAGGGCAAACTAATCAAGAGGCCAGCTAGGTTGAGAAATGTAATCCTGCTGATGGCAGCAAATGATACAGTGATCTGGGATGGAGAGATCTGTAAAAATTTAAGTTGTGGACAGTAAAAGTCTATGAGATTGGAGGTCCCGACTGAGGCCAAATAAAGGAGTTACTTTTTGGTGACTCATTCATGACACATAAGATCATCTTGTTGAATCTAAGCAGGTGGGGCACTTATGCTAAATACATGGACTTATTGGAAGAAACGTCATACTTTTATTTATTTATTCATTCATTCGTTCATCCATTCATTCATTGAGTTGGAGTCTCTCTGTCACCATCACGGCAACCACCGTCGTGACCTCCTGGGCCCAGGTGATCACCCTCAGTCTGTTGAATAGCTGAGAGTACAGGCACGTGCCACCATGTCCGGCTAATTTTTTCACTTATTGTAGTGATGAAGTCTCAACATGTTATCCAGGCTGGTCTCGAACTCTAGGCTCGAATAGTCTTCTGGCCTCAGCTTCCCAAAGTGCTAGGATTAAGATGCGCCACCACACCCAGCCAATAGCTCGTTTTTTAGCTTTCTCAGAGTTTGAGAAAGACAGCCTAAAATACATATGTTGAGAGCAGAAGAACTGAAATATCACTTGCAGACCAATTTCAATAAACGACCTCTAAAAACAAGAAAATGGGGAGGCACACGTGGCGCAGTCGGGAGCCAAGTCACAGCGAGGGTCCCCTGTACCGCCGCCATTCAGTCAAGGAGCTCTTGGGCGCAAGCGGTGGCTGCCAGTGAAGTTCCCTCGAGTTGTGAGCCAGCAGGAGAGGCACGAACCCAGGAGCACAGCGTGAGTTGGAGCTGAGCCAGCCCCAGGCACTCGTCTGCCCGGCCAGAAGGAGCCGTTGCCCCAAGCCGTCTGCTGCCAGATCGGCGCAAAATAAAGATTCCCTCTCCCGCTGCGCGGCAACCGTGGGGCCAGGACCAGGCAGCCCGCCGCGCTGCAGGAGCGACCAGATGGCTGTCGGGGAACACCGGGCGGCCGCAGGGGAGAAGCCACCGCCGCCTGTGCCATCCTCCTCCTCCTCCTGCTGCTCCCTCTCCCTCCTACCTTTTTCCGCACAAGATCTCCTTTGTCCTGTGGCCACCGTCGGCACCACGCTTTTAGCTCCGCGCCGTGGCAGCAGCTTGGGCCTCCTCTCTCCACCTCACCCAACTGCCCAACTGCCCAACTGCTGGCAGACCTGGGACGCACCCCAGGAGTCCCCATCATGCCTGCCAGGCCCCACGCTACAGAAGCAGCCAGGAGATGATGGCGAGCACCGGCCGGGCGCCCTCGTCAAACTTGCTCCCTCCCATCGCTCGCCTGACATTCGGCTGCGTTAGATGAGTGCACACTGCGCTGGCTCTAGGCTACCCAAGGCAGCTGCACCGGCTCAAATTCGGTCGGCGAGCCTAGGCTTTCAGACTTTCTTGAAGAAGGAGCCAAGAGGCTCTGGCAGTTGGAGCCAGAGTTGGGCATTTCCTCTTCCTGTGTTTTGTTGGTTTCCCCTCTGGTCTCTTATGATCATCCTTGGCAGCCCAATTAAGAAACCAAACCATGAACTTGAACTGACAGGACCACTTTGCAACCAGGGATCAGATGCCAGCTCTAAGAAAACTCTTCAAAACTGTTTTTGTAAGCAAAGATTTCGAGTTAGGTGTTGGTACACTACCCAAACATGAAGGGTCAATTGTCCCCAAGATATTGGGTCTAGAGAGAAGTTAGGAGAAGAGCCTGAACTGTTGGAAGGAGTCAGTTTTTGAGCCTGTGGTGCTTAAAGACCCCTGCCCTCTGGTCACACAGTGGATACACCAGCCCCAGGCAAAGCCCCAATTCTGAATTCCTTCTGTGGACCCTGACTTCATGCATGCACAGAGGCCCCACCTAAGTCCTTACTTCAACTACATAACTGCCACAAGGCCCCCCCAGAAGCCCAGCTTCCCCCACCCACCACAGCCTCAGGTGCAGAGGCCACCCAGGCTACAGTCCCCCAACCAGATGCTCCACCAGTATCTCCCACCTGTACAGGCCCACATCTTCTCTCACAGCCTCTCCCAGCCATTGCCAGCTGACAACAGCAGTAGTTTAAGCCTCAACAGTTTAAGTAGAAACAGCACTCCAGGGAACATTTAACCGGCATCTCCCCACACATCTCCCACTACCCCTCCACCTCCCCATTAGCCTCTCCCTGCCCAATCACAGCCCCTGCACAACTTCATGCCCACCCTCCAGCTTCCTGCACACACACATCACCCCCATATGCTTGCCCCTCCCACTGCTCTGGCTCTGCCACCACCACTAGCATCAGGGAGTCTGCAGGTCTTTACACCCAGCTAGGAACACATAGAGCAAGACATCTTGCACCAGGAACTGAACATATATATTTTTTATCCTCTCAGAGCACTGACCCTGTGGATCCCCTGGGCCTTCCCTGCTATCTGCAGACCAAGTTCCATCAGTACCAGCACACCTTCACACCGTTCCCCCATGCCATCTTGCACACTGTCATCATGCTGACGCCAGCACATTCTATGCTCTTTCTTCTGCAGTGTCTTACATCTCCCTATGATTCCACCCACTGACCCTTTCATTTCACTACAAGGAGCATTTCAGCCAAAGATATCCAAACCTATTAAAGTCACTGCTCAGCCTGGGACTGTCCCACACACTATTCCAAAAGGACCAGAGGTTGTCAACCGATCCTTTCAGACCTGTGCGAAGGAAACCAGGGAAGTGGTGTGCTGTGCATGTTCACATTGCCTGGCAGATTTACCATAACCAACAGAAAGTCAAGGAACAGATGCAGTCAGACCCACTTAAGTTGGACTTCGGGCTGAAACCTGAATTCCTGAGCTGCTCCATTCTCTTTGGAGTCATTCGCCACCCCCATGACCTGGCCAGGACTTCGTCTTTGTTCCCTGCCGCTGGTGCTGCACACCCAACAGGGACCCCTTGGGACTACCCCTTCATCACAGCAGCTTCCTCAACTCTGTTGTTCATCTAGAGCCTTTGAATTGGCTATCTATGTTGCCAGGCCTAGCAGCAGTTGGGAGCAATGCCTTTGGAGGACTTGGGAATCCTTCAGTTACACTCAACTCAGTATTTGGCCACAAGAATGGGCCCAGTGTGCAGAACTTTAGCCACCCTCATGAACCTGGAACTGGCTGCACTGAAGGCCTCTGTCATTCCTCACTTTTCCTCCCTGACTGAAGCCAGGGGGAGTGGAGCACAGAGCATCCACTCCAGCTCATGACAGAGATAGAGATGTAGATAAACAAGACTTATATGTTAGTAAAGATGGCAAAGAAAGGGAAAGCATTGAGAAAAGACACTCCAGATACTCTTCACCGGCACCTATTCTCCCTACGACAGAACTGCAGTGACACTAACAGATCAGGCATTACCTGAACATTGAGGCTTATGAAAGGACATGTTTAAAGAGAGGGAGAGAGACCACTCGGAATCCTGTAATAACCCGACCATGGATGAGCACCTGCTTGAGAAGAATGGGCACAGGCATGAGGGACAGGCCTCAGATAAAGAGGCCTAGAAGTTGGCGCGGTTCACCCTATGTGCGGACCCCCGTGATAGACATTGTCAGGCCCAACAGCACCTGGAGTCAGGAGGCTAAGCAGCACAAGGGTGAGCCGGCCTACGAGAACCCTAAGAACACTTCAGAGGTCAAGGTGAAGGTGGAGTGCAAGGAAGACCACGACCTGCTCCTAGAGGCCTTACAGACCAACTGGCCTTTGGAGCCACCTCTCCAAGCATTCATCTCATGAACAGCATCAGCAGACTGGACAGAACTCCTATGATGACCCCCTTCATGGGTTCAGTACCATGAAGGGTCAAGAGCACTTTCCGTATTCTTCTTTCCAATGGGACCCCTTGAGGGATCCATACCAGGAACTTGATATTCACCAAAGAGACACCCTGGGCAGGGACTTTCTGCTATGGGATGACCTGCTCCACAGTCTCTTGAATGCCCAGCTATATGAAGCTAACTGTTCCTTCAGGGACAGACAGCCTCATGGCTACAACCACCACCACCACCACCACTCACTGTCTGTGCACCCTCAGTGGGAATACCATCTATAAGGTCACCTGGACAAATGGGAATGCATGCATATGCAAAGAGAAGATTAAGAGCACACACAGGTTCATTCTGCCCATACTGCCTCCCTTGAATCCAAACAGTGAAAGTGCCAACACACACCTATCTGATCGTTAGGAAGAGAGAAGACCCCACCATCCATCATGCAAAGCTCTTTCAGATGAGAAGGGAAGGTCATGGCACATAGTTATAAAAAAGATTGCTTCGTGAGCTAATGGTTCATATATGCGAAAGGATAAGATGAAAGCTTTATTTTGTACTGTTATGACCAAGTAAGCGAGAAGAAGCTACACCAGCAAATTGAGTTTAAGTAATTATGAATTTATTAAATGCATGGGTCAAGAGTAGGCAAAACGCCAGAAAAACTCTTGGCAAATTGGTGCAGTCTGTGACAAGCTTTTATAGGGAAAATTTGCAGTATTGGCTACGTAGCAACTTAATGACCATAGCAACTATGAACTAACAACTTGGCAACCAAAATGGGAAGTTCGATTGTCAGGGAGCTTTGATTAATTTTATGTCCTAGGTATAGCCAGTGGAAAGAAAGTCCCTGGAATTCTGCCATTAAGATATAGTTTAAAAAAAAAAAGATATAGTTTAAAGTAGTTACATAGAGACAGGGAAGAAGAATCATTATACAGTGGAGTTACCTTGGTTAGTTCATTAACAGAATATAAGAACAAACTATGAAAATGTCAAAGTATAACATTTGATTTCAGTTAACAAAGCATACAATCACATGGAACTTATGGCAAAGGAGTTCTGTAACAGTCAGCAGGCAACGGTCAGCATAACCTGCCCAAAGGAGACAAAGCTGGGGGTCTTGCGGTCATGGGAACGTTACTGTAATCACACGTAGACATTGATTCTTAGGTCAGGTAGGTAACTAAGATGAAAATTTTAAACAAAATGGAGTAAGTTGGTTAATATTATTATTTTGCTAGCAATTTGATTTTATTAACGGATTGAGCTCATTTCAGTACTAATGTAAATAAAGATTAAGTAATGTAATACATTAAACTTAAAGTGTGCTATTTACAAACTTAATATCAGTAAAGATAGTCTGTTATAGCTGTGTTCCCATATGTATTGTTATAGACAGCTAAACCCTTCAACTATGCAGTGAATGTTATGGCTTTTCACAAAAGCCTGCCAACTCAAAGAGTCTTTTCAAATCTATTTAAAACATACTTAGGTCATATTTTCTTTTAACAAAAGCTTATGTGATGTGTGTGCTTTTTTATTCAAATGGAGAAACATCTTATTTTGCAAATCAGACCCCAGGTTGGAATTTTGCATCTGAAATTGCTGCCTGTGGGCCTTGAGGAAATATGCAGACATAATAATCATTAATATGAGTCTACAGTTACTAAATCCCTAAAGGAAAAAATTATCAGTGGAGGATTTTTTTTTTTTGAGTTGGAGTCTCACTCTGTCACCCAGGTTGGCATGCTCACACCCACTGCAGTCTCAATCTGCCAGGTTCAGGTGATGCATGCTCACACCCACCGCATGCTCACACCCACCGCAGCCTCGATCTGCCAGGTTCAGGTGATCCAAGTAGTTGGAGTTACAGGCATGGGCCACCATGCCTGGCTTATTTTTTGATTTATTGTAGAGATGAGGTCTTGCCAGGCTGCCTAGGTTGGTCTCAAACCTGTTAGCTCAGGCAGTCCTCTCACCTTGGCCTCCTAAAGTGCTGGGATTATAGGCGCGAGCTACTGTGTCTGGTCGAAGAATTTTTATAAGGTAAAAAATAAAGTTGGCCCATTCCAAGAAGTTGTGTGACAAGGAAATGAGGCAGGGGCTTCTCTGCAAAAGCAGAAATGCAGAGCAAGGACCCCTCTGCAAAAGCAAAAATACAGAGGCAGAAATCAGGAAAAAAGAAAAATATGTTACTTTTTGTTTTTTATACAGGTTACCTCTCATTTCTTTGTATTACCTAAGTTACTTCTTGGTTCTTTGTGCTACTCCTTTCAAGAGCTTTTCACTCTGGCGAGGCTACATGTTCAAACTTTTGGCAGAATCCAATCCGGATAGTGATTTTATAAGCCAATCAGCAAATAAGACATGCAAGTGAAACAATTATGTAAAACCAATCAGTGTGTAACAAGTAAAGCTAACTGCCGCCTCGAGCTACAAAATATCCAATCAGATAAATAATGCCAAACTACTGCCTTGTATGGGAGACAAAGAAACTAAAACGTATATACGGCAATGCCTTCCTGTGTTAGGGGCTCAGTCTTTGGGTTCAAATTCGGTGAGCAGTCCCAGCACGAATAAATGCTACTTCATGGCAAAATACCTCGATGTCCCGTTTCTCTCTGAGATAGAGTCCAACTACAGAAACACTTGATTGTTTTGCATAAAGGCAAAGTGTTTATTTCAGTATAACCAGCAATTTATGTAATTTCTATAGTATTAGAAAATTTCCACTGTGAACATCCCTGTTTTTTAACTTTCTACATACTGGCTAGTTCTGACAACTGAGAAATATTAAGAGGTAACATTAGTCTTAATGAGAAATGTTCTTTTAAATAACATTTTTGTTTGTTTTCAAAAGTGATCAGAAGTACTAAACTATCATTGAAGAAATACTGTAACCCCAGAAAATATTCTCTGTTTCTTTATTTAACAGGGATAACTCGGGGATTTATAAATTTTTAAGATTTTACACCTTTTAGACTTCCTACCATAATAGCACAGACATTTTCACCTAAGAAATGTAAGAAATCTGAATATGTTCAGTTACACAGAGTATAAGAAGTGCATAAAGTAGGGACACTTCGGAAAGTTTACTGAGAGTGAAGGCATTAGTTTGCTATTTGGTGCCTATTAAAAAGTAGTATGTTGAACTGAAAGCAAGTTGACCATGGACTTACGATTGAGCTGATGATAAGACCCACCTGAGCCCTTTTAAAATGTGTGTGTGCCTTTTGAAGACACACAAAACACTGAGGATTTTAGTTTTGATCTCTAAGACTAGTAAAGGAGTTGTACAAAGTTGAAAGAAAATGTAGAACCTGATTACCTTTTTTTTGTGCCCAGAAACAATGGATACTTAAGTCAGGATACTTAAGGTTATTTCTACTGCCAATTTCCTGTACTCCCCTAGTCATAAGCACTTGAAAATAAGGTACCTCTTCCTAGCTGTAATTATGTTTTTTCTTTGCTTTTAGTTTCAATACTGTGTACATAGCAGGAATGCTCCACCGGAATGGTCCTGACAATATGTCATATTGATTTTTGTTTCCCTTTCCCATGTCTTTAAAAATTATGCTTTAAATTAATGCTGCCTCATAGATAATTTTGTGGTTAAAAAATCCAATATAATGCATTCTAAAACAGTAGTTGCTTCTTTGCAAGAGTGATCTGTCCTTTAAAAATGATATCTGGGTTATATTGATGAAAGGGAAATATAAAACTGAACTATTTGTTTTGAGTGGCATAATATATGCCTGACTTCTTGCTGTTCTTGTTTAGATTATTACTATATATAAGATGTTTCAAATGTGGTGTTGTTTGATGTTGAGAATTGAATGGGTTGCACGCAGTGGCTCAGCCTGTAATCCCAGCACTTTGGGAGGCTGAGGTGAGTGGATTGCCTGAGTCCGGGGGTTTGAGACCAGCCTGGACAGCTTAGTGAGACCTCGTCTGTACAATAAATCACAAAAATTAGCCAGGTGTGGTGGTGTGCGTCTGTTGTTCCAGCTACTTGGAAGCC
This sequence comes from Carlito syrichta, assembly GCF_000164805.1. NCBI lineage: Eukaryota > Metazoa > Chordata > Mammalia > Primates > Tarsiidae > Carlito > Carlito syrichta. Next base: position 36,295 of record NW_007259918.1, read on the forward strand.
TAAGGCAGAAGAATTGCCTGAGCGCAGCAAGTCAAGGCTGCAGTGGCTGTGAGCATGCCACTGCACTCCAGCCTGGGCAACAAGAGTGAGACTCCAACTCAAAAAAAAAAAAAAAAACCAAAGAATTAAATGACTATTTTCTCCCTTTTAAGTCCTAAAGAATATTAATGCTGAAAAGTTAGAAATGAGGAAGAAATCTAAGAATATGAATCCTGAGAATAATTGGTAGAAGCAAGAGAAAACTATGTCAATGTGTTGCTTCGTATAGAAATCTTATTTATAAGTGTGAAGCCTTTTGCATGTCATTCAAACTTATTTAAAAATAGAAAGGATCTCCTTTTTACTTATTCTGGCTTAAGAAAAATTATGGGAATATGCTGTTGCAAGCCCCATATAGTCTAAATGGCTTAAATTTATAGATATTCAAAATGTTCTACAAACTGTCTTACAATTTTGTCCATGGTTTAGCAGTTAATGGTTTTCTACCTTTGTCTTTTGGTTTCGTAAATAGTAGGGTTATATTGGCATCAATTTTTGTGACTGTCTGCTTTGTGGCATTTTACCCATTAGCAGTGGGTTTGTATAAAACTGCCAAGGAAAGTAATATACCTGTAGAAAAAAAGTATGCTGAGCTTGAAGGGTTCAAACCACTTTGTAATCCCAGCAGGTTGATGCTGGGGTAACTGTGAGCATGCTAAATATTTGACTTTAACCCCAGTTTATTTCAGCCATAACAAGCACGGATGCATTGACCTTTCAATTCTTCCTGTGTTTATGCTCTCCTGATAGGGTGCTTAGGAAAGCCTAGCCCCTTTTTTGTTTGCAGTTGGCAGAAGTGTGAATGTGTGGGGTTTCTGCTACCAAAAGCAGGTTCTTTCAGCGAAACAGTTGTGGGAGTGGAGGTGAAGCCCTGAGGCTCACCCCTACCTGGATTCCCCCTGGTGGAGGAGAGACTTGTGAGTAAGGAGTAGCTCTGAGTGTGAGGTGGCCAGGCTGCAGTGGGTGTGCAAGGAGGTGGAAAGTCTTCTGCTCTCTTTTTTGAAGGTAGAGGAAGTAGATGAGCAAGGGAAGACACTTCGAATCTCTAGGCCTCATTCACCCCAAAGCCTCTTGTGCTGGAAGTTAATTATCTCATGCAATTCCAGAGTTAATGCTTAAGTGATCTACATTCTTTTAAATCATTTTTCCCATACAATTTTTTTTTTGAGTTGGAGTCTCACTCTGTCGCCCAGGCTGGAGCATCAACCTGTTGGGCTCCAGTGATCTTTCCACCTCAGCCTTCCAAGTAGCTGTAACTATAGACGTGTGCTACCACGCCCAGCTAATTTTTCACTTATTGTAGAGATGAGGTCTCACCAAGTTGCCCAGGCTGGTCTCGAACCCACTCGCCTTGGTCTCCTAAAGTGCTGAGATTATAGGCTGAGTCACTGAGCCTGGCATCCCCGTACAGTTTTATTTGTATGTATTGAAGAGGTTCATGACTGGCATAATGCTACAGGGATACAATTTATAATAAATAAAAGCATTTGTTTGAAAAACTCCTTGATTAGGACAGTCCCATGGGGACCCTTGATGGTTCCCTGAAAACATATGGCAAAATTACTCTTTGCCTTCTGGGGTCCCTCATTGCCTCCCTTTTTTAGCACTGGAAGGTGAGAACTTGACCCTGTCACACAGAGCCCTTGGCCCTGTTTTTCAGAGTAATTGACTTCATTCCATAGTGCACTTGGGCTGAACCCTAAGAGCACTTAGGCCTTGTACCTGATGGGCTCTTGTCTTGTCCCAAGTGTCAAGATCAGCTGACACTATTCCTGCTGTGATAACACAGAGTGATAATCGTGGGCCTCTTCTGTGGCCTTTAAGTACTCTTATAAACATGTTTTAGCCTATGCCACAGTTCTCCATGAGGTCACTCTCAGAGACCAGTTCTTTCCTGTCACCTGCCCATTTGTGATTTTTGTTTCACTTCACTCTTCCTCTGGACTCAGTGGGGCAGGGACCTTGTTGTAGGGTTCACCAGAGGTCCCCAGCATGTGCCAAATGGATGTCAAGGCCTCCCATGCAATTACATATACATACTTGTACACTTATTGTTAACAGCAGAGAGACTGCTTATGCTAATACCTAATTCAATTAGTGTCGGAGACATTGCATGGACTGTATGCTTGATCCTGCAATGTATCCCTGAAACAAAGGAGCATTACTTGTTTACATAGGTCCACACTTAAGTATGTTTAGGCCACATGTTAGTAGTTGTTTTTTTCAAACATAATATTTTAATTCATAATTGAGTTTATTTCTACAGAATACACTTGTAGAAGTGAGGATTGAGGATAGTGTGACATGTACATCTAGTATTTAGTAAATACTGCCAAGCTGCTTTTCAAAATGTTTGTAAGAATCTTCAGACCTGCAGAGAACTAGCTGTCTCCCTGGCAGTAGATCTGGCCTCTGTTTCTGGCTCTTTTCAGCATGCATCACCTATTTGATCCTCCTTGGTTGTAAGACTCCCACAAGGGGAAAGCAATGAAGTAGGGTCCGAGCGATTAAATAACAGCCCACCAACTTAATTTTAACAAAGAAGAAGTTTATTAGTCAAGTCTCTGCCAGCTGGCAACCGCTAGCAGGAAGAGAATTCCAAGCAAGACGGCCCTGAGTCCCCACTCAGAACTCCCTTAAGTAGTCCTAGCTTACATCTTGGTTAGCTAAAGTTAGAGTTGGACATTTTCCAGAGCTCTTATCGCAATATTCTGTTGACATCAGCAAGCTAGCAAATTTACAGAAGCGGATGTGCTAATTAGACAGGTGTAGTGGGTAAAGATACAATTTATCTTGCAATGTTTACAGAGGAGAAATCTTCAAAGAAAAACCTCCAGAAAGGGAATAATGCCTGTTTCAACGTTGAAGCCATTTCTTTCATCCTCCCCGCCAATCCCAGGGGCAGAGGCTGCTTCTTTTCCCTTTCACAGCAATCTTGCCTATACCACCACTTCCCGGTCTTTAGTACCACATCACTGGGTCAGAATGAGGGCTATGCATTTTTTGCCATGGTGGGCATGGGACCCTGAACCTAGGGTCTCTCAAGGGTACAGAAGCTCCAGGGCTGCCATGGAAAAGGGCAGGGGAGGGGTCCCCTCAGGATTGGGTTTCCTCAAGTGCTTATTCCCCACTGCCTCTGGGGTGGGCGGGAAGAAGGCTGGGGCTGGGTTCCTGTCAATTCAGGAAGAAAAGGGGATCCTCTTTAAGAATCCCAGTCTGGTCAATTCTGTGCATTGAGGGAGACTCAGCATGAACTGGGATGGAGGGAAATGTTGGGGTAGGTGGTTCTGGTGGGCTTTCTGACCATGACAGTCCCACTACTCATGACCTAGCACCTCCCTACCTTTCAGGGCAGTAGAGGCCAAGGCTTGGTTCTCCGCACTAGAGGCCCTGCTTGGTACCCACCCATTCAGCCCAGGTGCCACACTCCCATTCCTCCCAATTCTCTCGCCAGGCTGCCAGGTCCCTGCTTTTGTGCTATTTAGGGCTGGAGGAAGAAGGAGATGCTATAAAGTATCTAGGCAGCAGGCAATTTCAGTATAGACCCAGACTCACCTGTCCCCTAGGAGATCTGGAGAACCACAGCAGGTTTAGTGCATTCTGTGGGAACTGGGTGTTCATGGAGTCCTGGATGTTCCTGAAGACCCAGTGATTCTGGGAGTTCAAGCATCCCAAAAGGGTCAGAGGCAGCCTGGAGCCTTGCTCCGTGTTCTCAGACATGAGAAGATGTGGGTTCTGTGGACCATTGAGTGTGGTGGGGGAGGGGAACCTGACCCATTCTTCTGCAACCAGAGAAAACTGTGACCCAACAGACCTCAACCACTGACTCAGCAATGTGGGGCAGACCCCTCATCCCTGGCCCTAAAGCAGGAGTGCACCTTTCAAACCCAGACCCTGAGGAAAGGGTGCCTAGTTCCAACAGAGTCCACACTTCAGCCCAGGGAGGGACTCTCACTTGACTGGTCTTTGTTTCTAAGGGAACGCTTAGCACAGCCCAACCCCAGGCTGACCTCCTCCATCTGATCCTCAGCCTGTAAGACCGAGGCATAATGGGGAAAACCCAGGGACCTGGGGGCAGATTGCCACTGATCTGATCAAAAGATGGTTGGGAGATCACTAAAGTGCTCATATCCTGCCTCAAGGACAGTGCAGAGTCTCCCTTTGTGGAGTTAACTGTTATCTAAATTGTTTTATAGAGTTAAGCTCAGAAAATGCTCTTGAAATGCAAAAAAAGACCTTGAGATGGTGTTTAAAGGTGATCAAGATCTAACTGAAAAGAAAAAAACCTTCTCTGACATCATAGCTTATGCATAAGGTTATGCAAAAGACTTGAGCAGAGAGATAACATATCAACTATTTGTTCCAGGAAAAATTTGAAAACAGTTCAAGAATCTAGTGGAAAATTTGCTAAGTAAGCCACAGATAAGACAGAGGATGAGCTCCTGGAAAAATAATTATTCTGGGGAAGAATGCTTACAACTCAACTTATAATCACAATATATTATACAACAAAAATGATATAAGACAGTGTGAGTGATATGAGCATATTTGGAAAGTAGAGATCAAATAATATATGCCACATTGTTAAACCTTGGTTGCCTCTGGGTTGATAGACGTATTCTTATTATTATTACTTTGAGTCATAGTATCACTTTGTTCCCCAGGCTGGAGTGCTGTAGACACGGCCACAGCCTCAACCTGTTGGGCTCAGGTCATCCATCTGCTCAGCCTTCCAAGTAGCTGGAACTACAGGTGTGCACCATCACACCCAGCTAATTTTTCTTGATTTATTGTAGAGATGAGGTCTCACTAAATTGCCCAGGTTGGTCTTGAACCCCTGGGCTCATCAAGTTGTCCAGGCTGGTCTCGAACCCCTGGGTTCAGGTAATTCTCTCATCTCGGCCTCCCAAGGTGCTGGGATTACAGGTTGAGCCACTGAACCCGGAGATCATTTGTTCTTTGAAGATCTTATTTTTCTGAACACCACCTTGTAAATTCCAAAGAAAATGTGTAATTGCTCAACATGACCCCCTCCCTTACCTAAACAAAGATATAAGACCCCTTCTTCTTCCGTTCTGCAGGGCTCGACCTGGAAGCATTAGCCTACCGAGCCCGCCGAGCCCTCCAGCATAATAAAGTTGCCACTTCCTATAATAGTCTCAGTGTCACAACCTCTTTATGTTCCCACTACATTATTCTGATTCCCTGGCCAGGAATGGAGAGTTTGGAGATGATGTGTTCCACCTCCTTTGTCATCGAGGTACGACCTCCAGGGCAATGGGGAGGGCAATCTCACCTGGCACACAGTGGAACTTTTGATCCATAAGAGGGAGGCCCCTCCCAGAGCATTGAAGCTTGGACCATGAAAGCACAACAGGGACCCAAGAGGCGAGGAACTGGCATAAGGACAGAAAGACCACCCGACGGGAAGGGTAGGAATAAGGGCCTTTGTATAGACCTGCCAATGGATGGCAGAAGGGGAGCTAGATAACCTCCCGGAGTCTGCTAGTAATCTCCAGCCTGAAAGAAAAGGCTGAAAGGTAGTGGAAAGAAACACTGTCTGAAGATGAACCTGTAGACTCCTAGGATTAGGGTGGAGGGTTGAAGAATGTGCTGTGTGATTGTGTGTAAATGAGATGGACTGTGGGAGGGCTCAGCATAAAGTTAGTCTGTGTTGGGGGTGTACCAATCTGCCAATTGCTAAGAGGTATCTGAGATATCTTCGCAAGGAGTATGGCTGGAGGGGGACGAAGTGGATGTTTCCCATACCCCTCATTCTCGTGTTTGTATGTGTCTGTTGTTTGAATCTACTAAAAAGCTGGCTGAGTTATTATGCTTTGTTTGATGGGACATGTCATCTTTTAAAAATTTGATTGGCACATGTTTCTTTATGTCATTTTATGTTTCCCTCCCTTTATTTGTGTGGTGTTTCTCCCAACTCGTTGGCACTATTAAAATTCCTGCCTTTTGTTGCTAAGGTTGTGGGAAAATTGCCTGCTGTGTATGTGAAGTGCTACCAGTTATCTTGAATGCTTTCCCAGGACCTCACCCCCCTCCCTCCTTTAGCCTGTGCTCTCCTTCATAAATTCTGAAGGAGCTCATTCTAACCCACCTGTAAAGAAATGTAGAAATGTCTCTTATATGCTACTTAGCCTTTTGCTAATTCAGTGCAAGTTATGCTAGCCTTGGAGAAAATAATTTTGTAAACTTTCTCTGGCAAGTAGGGACTGAATAGATTGTTCTGTTTTCAAATGCTAGAAGCCAGGTTAGTTGAAAGTAAGACTGTTTCTAAAGGTTTAGGCCTTGCCAAAAATCATAATCAACTGCTTGCCCCTGTAAAACTGTTGGGAAGTCTCTTAGAGTCATGTAATGTATGCTAAGTCCCTACTTTAAATTGTAATGCTAAATAACACCACTGCTTACTTTTTTTGGCTATGCCTAACTAGCACACCTCTTACAAGACTGGTAAAGCTTTAAATGCTGAATACTTTGCAGGACTTAATAAGCCATGGGAACTGGCCATTCCCACCTGATTAAGTCACCTTGTAAGCTCGGTACTTCACCTAAGGGACAGGTCAAGTACTAGACACACTCTGAGGAGCATAGAGTGAGACCTAATCATTCTCATTTAATTGTCCACGTCTTATGACTAAGACTGCTGTTTAGTAATTCATGAGGATTTTTGACAATTATGCCTGTTCATAATTAGGAATAAGTTGAAACAAATCATTTTACATCTACGTGGTCTGTTCACTCTAAAAAGGTTTTGTATCAGGTCGTTTTGTAGGCATCATTGGAAAGTCATGGAGCAGAAAAAAAAGGCTTCAAGGAGGGTTGAGGACACTCAACCTGGAAGAAGCCATCAGGATTCCAGGAATTCCTGGCATTGTTGTTTATGGCTTTATTTAGCTATTTGTTTTAGAATTCTCCTTTGAGGAATAAATTGCAAGCATTCAGAGCAAATTCTGAGTTTTCAAGAAACGTGACCAAGAGAGTTTGTAGTGGTCTGTGCCCTCAGGCACCCCAATGGGACACATTTTGAATAATTAAAGCAAGTTAAAATTATGTGGTTTTAAAATAATAATAATAATAATAAGTGCATTATTAAAATCAAATTTGAACTCACTACAAGTTAGCAGATAATAAGATTTGGAAAGGAGTAAAACTATCTGGCACTTAAATTCACTTTGTAAACCTAAAGAAATATGGTCAAAAGTTCTGTATGCAGAGGCATTTAAAAAATTTATTTCACTACTTTGCAAACAAAATTATATTCTATAGAATATTAAATACCAAACTCTAGAGGCTTGACCCAGGACTACGAATACCAAACTCCCAATTACAAAAAGCTTCTGAAGTTCTTAGAAACTAAAACATTAAAAAAAAAAGGAGAAGAACTCCAAAATGAGCACCAGCCAGAGGAAAGGTAAACAAATTGGCAGTTGCCACTAAAGGCAAAGCTCCAGTCACCCAAAGGATGCCTGATAAGGATAAACTTGCTAAGGGGGATGGTATCAGCTGCTATAAATGTGGTCAATCTGGGCACTTAAAGCACAATTGTTCTTGATGGCCTAAGCCCCCAGGACCTTGTCCAACATCTGGACTAAAAGACCACTGAAATAGATGGTGCTGGCCTCTGGGGGGGGAGGGAACACCTAGCTCAGTGATAGTGGCCATTGATTGAATGGGAAGGGGCACGGCCCAGCCCAGCGCTCTGTTTGCCATCACCCCAGAGAATCCTTGGGTCTATATGAATGTGGCTGGGGTCCAAATTAATTTCTTAATTAATACTGAGGCTAAGTTTTTAGCCCTTGTGCTCATACTGAACTTCTTTCTCCTGAAACCTGCTCTCTAGTGGGAATTAAATGTGTTCCAAAAGTTAAATGTTTCACCTAACAGTTACTAAAAGGTGAATTCAAATTATGACTGTAAAGGGTTGTCTAAGAATAAATAAAAAGAAAAGCAAAAAGCAATGAAAAAATATAAAAAGGTTGTTGGTATACAAATAAGGTTTTAATAAGAAAACAAAAAAGAGAAATATAAGAGAAAAAAATATTTTTCTCTAAAAAGAGAAATCTCATATGGTAAATTTCTGTTCTATAATAAAGTAAATAGTTATCTGAGAATTTTTTTAAAGGAGGTAGATAAAATAAAAGAAAATAGTATAAGCATGCCAAAAATGGTATGAGAAAAGTTAATGAAAAAAAGTATATATAAAAAAGAAATTCTATAAGCAATCTAGGCATAATAAAGTCTTTTCTGGATGCAAGTTTTCAAACATTTTCAGATTTCTCTTCAAATTTTATATAAGATTTACTTGAGGGCCTAGTTCAAATTATCGAGTGGCAACCTATCCCACCCCAAGTTATAGTCTAAAACAATCTGTCAAGCTACCATTATAGTCCAGAAATACATTAAAAACTCCAAAGGCTGGTACTTGTAATAAAGCCACAGAAATCAAAGTTTATCGTTTGTTATGTTAATAACTTTGGGCCTTGTAGCTTTTGTAGAAAAGGTAATCAGTCACTACCTAAAGTTGTCAAAATGTATGCCTGACTTTATTCCTTTTATTGAGCTAGAATCCAGTAATTTCATGCCCACATAATGGTCATGCAAAACTTCCAGTCAGTGCCTGCAAACAATGCCACTGCTGAAACAAATCTGGACGCCTCAAGTCAGACAGGGAAAGATATTTGATCTCTGACTAGGCAGGACTGCGCCCATTATCAGCTCTGAAGAAATTACAGAAGATGGACCTTCACCCCTCAGCACCCCCAAAATGATTATGGGATCGAAAAATCTCTAAAGAATAAACAAGGTAAAAATCTCTAAAGAATAGGCAAGGTAGCTAGCACAGGCTAGACATAAATAAATTTCCTATAGGTAGGTTTTAAAAGGCGTTCAAACGTTTCTACTGCAGGCCGAGTGGCAACCTATCCCACCCCTTGGCAAATCCAGGGAAAACTCCATCAGATGTAGGACTAGGACAGTACAATCCTTCAATTTTCAGTTTAGCATAATAATCACTAGAAATCCTTTGAAGACACGAGTAGACTAAACATGGGTATTTGGTATTGATCACTCAGGATCCAAGTCCCTGAAATGGAATTCATTAAAACTTTGAAATTGTTCAATAGTAGGCCTTTTCCCTACACCTCTGAAGGAAATAGAGCCACAAACATAAATGCTCTTAAGGAAATGTGTTGTCTATTTGGGACAAATTTTAATCACAGTTTATAAGCTTATTATGGAAAGACACTTTGGACCATGAAAAACTCAAACATCCCAGGGGAGTAAGTGCTGCTAAATTGAAGAAAGAAAAGACCCAACCAACAACTGTAAGAAAAGAAAAAAGGATCTAAGGGTGGTCCTGTTCCTATACTAGTCTATAGAATTTAAATACCTGACTTCTCTATCATGATGAAACTGCTCTATGAAGCCTCAAAGCGGGGTGAACAAGAGCCCCTGCTATGGGAAAAGGCCCAGAAACAGGTCTTTAAATGAATTAAACAGGCTTCTCACCTTTTAAAATTTTTTATGAGCAGCCACCCCCCCTCATTAAGGGTATACAGGAAGACTTAAAGGAATTAGAAAGTCTTACCCTAAAACAGCAAATGCAAACCTTAGGTTCAGTCCTAAATGCCATCCATTGTCAAGTCAGAGAACGATTGCCAATTAGTTTAACTACCGATGCCCATTCTTTTAAGCCAGGTGATATGGTATGGGTAAAAGAATGAAATGTACAACCTCTAAAGCCCCTCTAGAGGGGACCATTTGCTGTTCTTTTATATAACAGAATTAAGCTGGCCTTCCAGGACTGGGAGTGCACCGCAGATTTGGCAACACCCCTTAAGCTGACCCTCCAGAAAGTCAAAATTTCTCAAGTCTTGCTCTAGAAGCCTGAGAATACTTCAAGCCCTGCTTCAGTCACACACTGGAGGCTGACTGATCGATGCACGGCAGAAGATTAAGGATTCAGCTTAAGAACTCAGCAGACATTACTGATAAGTCACTGTTTTGCTTTGTCAACCTTTATATTTGCTAAACTGTTTGTCATTTTAATTGCTGTAGAACTAACTTTATTTGCTATAGAATTAACAGAGTTGTCCCCAGTGAACATGTTAGGAAAGGGTTTCACTAGCATTTCCATTCTTTCTTATAATAGGAAGTGTTCTTGTGCTTTTATGTATTTCTGCTAATTTGGGTGTTTATCGTGTCCCTCACACACCCAGCATGTACATGTATAGAAACTATCTGGCCAGACGTAAGAGTTTTCCATCGTTATTCATCCCAGCCAGGAGTTGTTCTGGTGGCCAATAAGGCCTGTTTGGTATTGGGCATGTGCTTATGCAACTAAATTTTCTCAATGTACTAAAGGGCTATTTTGGACATACGAAAAGGTTGCATATGCCCAGCCCCCAGCATTACGGAAAGGCACATGTACCATAGGAATAATCCAGCCAGGATTTTTCCTCCTGCCTAAACTAAGGGGGGATGAACTAGTCATTCCCCTTTATGAAAGCTTCAAACCATGAAATGCTGGATCCCTTGACCAAGTTCCTAATATAGGAGGGACCCAGGTTTGGAAAAAGAACAAATGGCCACCGCAGAGAATTATAAATAAATACTTATGGCCCAGTCACAAGGGCACAAGATGAGAGTTGGAAATGCCGCACCCATACACACACACACACACACACACACACACACACACACACACATACATATATATATATATATATATATATATGCTAAATCACATTATTAGGTTACAAACTGTCTTGGAAGTTATAACTAATCAAACAGCCATGGCTTTTGAGCTTGTTGCTCAGCAACAAGCCCAAATGCACACAGCTATTTATCAAAACCGCTTAGCTTTGGACTACCTGCTGGCAGAAAAGGAAGAAGTATGTGGTAAATTTAATAGCTCTGACCATTGTTTGCAAATAAATGATAATGGTAAAGTTATAACTGATATAGCCACCAATGTTAGGAGACTTGCCCATGTCCTGGTGCAAAACTGGCAAGGCATAAAAATCAGCAATTGATTTGAAAACATGTTCTCAGGCCTGGGAGAATTTAGGTATATTATTGGATCTGTAGTCCTATTGGTGGGGTCCTGTCTTATCCTTCCTTGCATGGCCCCAATAATTATGAATGCCATTTCTAAGTTTGTGGAAACAGTTGTTGAACGAAAATCTGCAGCCCATATAATGTTAATGCACCAGATTAAGGATGACGATGTTTTAGATCCATGAAAGATCAAGCATCAAAGGGGGGAATGTGGCAGAATGTGGCAAATGCTCAAATATATATCTTGTATGATTGAGTGAATGAGCACAGAAACACATGAGTAACTGCTTCAGGGTCAGCAGTTGGCCCCATGGCAATCACCTGGGATAACAAATTGTCTCCCACTAACCCTGTGGCAGGAAGGAAGCTGGCAGCAGTTAAAGGTATTTCCTTTTGAAAGTCAAGCAGCAAGCTCTAAAGACCCACCAGGTCGGTTTTGTTTGAAAAAGGCCAAATGGCTAGAGACTGACGGCTCTCATGGAAATGCAAAAGAAAGAGTACCTAATTCACAACTGCTCTCCTTATTAGTTTACAACCCCTGCATGCTTCCTGGAGACCATTTGTTCTTTGAAGATCTTATTTTTCTGAACATCACCTTGTAAATTCCAAAGAAAATGTGTAATCGCTCCACATGACCCCCTCCCTTACCTAAATAAAGGTATAAGACCCCTCTTCTTCTGTTCTGCAGGGCTCAACCTGGAAGCATTAGCCCATCGAGCCCGCCGAGCCCTCTGGCATAATAAAGTTGCCACTTCCTATAATAGTCTCAGTGTCATGACCTCTCTATGTTCCCACTACAGGTACTGACCACTGTACCTGGATATAAGCTTTTCTTTTCATGGATACTTGATCTTCCAACCAAAGATAGTGTCAAAATGTGATTAGCCAATGCCTATTGTAAATACAGGCTTTCTCCTCTTTCCCTCTATGCTCTCTAATATGAAATGCAGTCATAAACACATACTTATAAAATATAAAAACTACTCTTGGAGGTATTTCTGAATAAGACTTGTTTCTAATATTAATGTAACAGAAATGTATATGATGATCAGTATTTAAGAGTGCTGCTGGTGAGTATTCTTGGAAAAAATGAAAAATGGGTTAAAAATTTTGTGGAGCCACATTGCCAGTTGTCCTGGGCTGCACGCAGTGTATAGGCCATAGGTTGGACAGGCCTGTTCTAAACAAAGATTTCTTGGATTCCAACCTAGCTTGAGTGAGTATACTTGCTCAAAATGAAGCTTAAACCATATGCGTTTTTATGGTTTAGCCTTGGATACAAGCGTGTCCTTTAAAAGGATGCAAAAGATGCAGCTCCCATGTGCAAAGACAGCCAAAGAGAAAGAAAGCAAGTTCCCTAGATGCCATGATAGTGATCAAAGGCAACAGAAAAAAAGACAAAGATACTTATAGACTGAGACTCTTTGGGATTTAGACTAGACAAACCCTTTGTGAACAGGAAGGATAACAATCACAAATGGGGTTCCCAGGATACTCACATTTCTGCCCATCTACATACAAATTCTCAGGCCCCTAACTTAATTGGTTTGTATATATCAACTTGACAAAACGATAATTTCTAGATCATCTGTGGAAGAGTATGGAAAGTCTTATTGGTCATTTTTAAAGAAATGAAATAGGGTAGTCTGTCTATGACAGTTGAATTCACAGGAAATTCCTTGGAAGGGGTTAATGGCAGCTGTATCCTCCGCTTTTCTTTTTTTTTTTAATTTAATCAATATTTTTTATTATGATATTGTGGGGTACATTTAAGGGTTAGGTATACAAATATGCTTTGTTCAGGCACCCTTGTTAAGAGGTGTCTCCCGGTCCCCATATCCTCTGCTTTAGTAGATAAAGAAAGTCCAAGTAAGATTAATTTCTTCATCTGTACCTCAAATTTTTTCATTTGAATAACCCTTATATTAACTCATTGTCTGAGTGGGTCTTCACATATTTATCTAATGCAAAACATGCTGAACCTTTTTTTTTTTTTTTTTTTTGCCATTATGAACAGAGTTGTACATAACTGCGTGCAAGTTTTGTTTGGACTTAATTTCTCAAAATAGATACCTTAAAACTTAGGAATGAGATTTTTTGGATTATAAAGTGAAACTTTTTTATCTTGAAAAAATCTGTCATACAGTTGTAGAGGATGAAAAATAATTTTTTTCTCTACCTTTTCTGAGTTCTTAGCTAAGTCTGAGACAGCAGGTATAGGACTCAGCCTTTCTCACATACTTTAACCACCAAACTTTACAGCAACCCTCCAGATAGAGTCATCGTACATACCACAACATTGAAAACACCTCTTAAGACAAGCAATGTTTCACCATAAATCTTGCTTAAAACAACAGCACCCTGTCTGCTTCTTACTGTAAGTGCACAAGGACAGTGTCTGATTGAATCTTTGCTTCACTAAAATAATACAATCTCCACCTAAGAAGGGGCTTATCTACCACTTTTTTGTACATGCAATGTATGATGAAGTATGCATCTACACTACACTTATGTGGCTGAAATCCCTTTCTAATCATGCTAACATATCTTTTCTTTGACATTATACCTCTTTTCTAATCTTAATAAAACTCCTGGCCAGTCCATTTTGGGGAGCTAGCTGGAAAACTCTTTTGTGTTGTATCCTGGGACAATCCCTCATAAATCTTGTCTGGGAATCTGTTTGATCTCATGTTCAGTATATGTTTCATTAGAGACTAAGAACCTGTGGTTGGTAACAAGGTCATTTGTAACAAATTAAAGATTAACAAAAGAAAAACACACATCAGTTTAATAATATATTGTCAAAGATTATTTGCTTGCCCCAAATTTAGTCAATCTTAAATTCTTTGTATAATCTAACCTTTTTTTTTCTTTTTAGAGAAAATCCAAGACAGAGTACCAGAAAAAAATATAATAAATAAGTTTATATTTATTTGGAATTATATATTAGCCTACATTATTTAATTTTTTGTGCCATAATGGTCTTATTTAAAAACAGGACTAATTAACAGAGAAAATCACTACTAGTTAATAGTATGTATCATTAAATAAGCAGGTATTTGAAAAGTATAACAATATTTTTAAATAAAGCTATATTTTAGAGTAGTTTTTGATTTGCATAGAAGTTTCGATGAAAACTCAGAGATTTCCCATATTGCTCCAACCTAGTTTCCTCTCTTATTAACATTTTCCTTCAGTATGTATCACATCTTATTTACATCTTACATTATTCATTACAGTTAATTGATAATATTGACATTCTATTATTTTCTAAAGTTTGTATTGCATTTGGATTCTCTTAGTTCTACCCTTTGTTCTACCTTTCCCTGTCCCAGAATCCCATACAAAATACCACATGACATTTAGTTATCACATCTCCTTGACCTTTCTTTGGCTGTTACTGTTTATCAGATTTTTCCTTCTTCTGATGACCTTGACAGTGTTAAGGTGATTTATCAGGTATTTTGTGGAATATCCCTCGGTATATTTACCTGGTGTTTTTCTCATAATTAGACTGGAGTTATTAGTTTGGGGAAAGCAAATCACAGAAGTTAAGTGCTAATATTTGCCTTTCATGCTCTCAAGGAGAACTTTCAGGGTTGATGTTAACTTTCATCACCTGGCTGAGCTAGTGCTTGTCAGGTTTCCCTACCATGAAGTTACTCCCTGCCATGTCCATATTTTATGTATGCCTCTGGAGGAAGTCACTATGCAGGGCCCGCTCTCAAAGACTGAGTGTTAACTCTGCCTTCCTGATATCTGAGTGTTTTCGTCAATGATTTGGAATTCTTTTGCAAAGGAGATTTCTATTCCATTCCATTTGGTTATCCACTTATTTATACAAGCATGGATGCTTTAAGCTTTAGTTATTTTAAGCTACGGTTATTATTCTCTATCACAGTATTTTGTTGCACAATTCATTCTTGCCTTGGCTACTAAGAGGTCTTTCCATTGACTTCCATTTCCTATGACAAAATTTTAATAGTTTGCATTCTTCTTTCATTTCTGATGCTTCAAGATTATTCTGGGCCATATATTTACTTTCCCAATTCTGGTACTGCCACCCCCCCCAAAAAAAAGCTGTGATTATTTTTTATTATAAAATGATATTGAAAACTTAGATTTTTGGCTGCTAAATGTGCTCATTGTATATTGGCCCCCACAGGTGACAATGCAAGGGTGTACTGGTGTATCTGTGTGTATTCTGATCTACATACACACACCTAATTATAAATATTTCTGGCCAGATGTGGGGGCTAATGCCTGTAATCCTAGCAATTTGGGAGGCTGATGCAGGAGGATTGCTTGAGCCCAGGGGTTCAGGGCAGTCTTGGCAACATAGTGAAACCTCTATACAAAAAATTAAAAAGTTACTCAGATGTGGTAGCATGCTCTTGTAGTCCCAGCTGTTCAGGAGGCTGAAGCCCAGGAAGTTGAGAGTACAGTGAGCTATAATTGTGCCACTGCTCTTCAGCCAGGGCAACAGAGTGAGACTCTGTCTCAAAATAAAATATAAAATAAAAATAAAATAAAGTGATGCAGAAAGAGTAAATAACTTGCACAAGGAAGTTCCTACATGAGTAAAAAGTGGTGGCACCGGGACAGATGTGTAGTCCTGTGAGGCTTGCAGGATGACAAGCCCACCCAGGTCACTTAAGGTTGTGTGTCCTCTCCTTGAACTCCGAAGACCAGGCAGCGAGCCAAGGGCATCATCACACAGTAGGCGAAGCCAGAAAATTAGCTTAAAGGCAGCATAGAGACTGAGGGATGTCTCTGGAACTATTCAGCTGCTGCCCAGGAGTGCCCTGTAGATAAGTCCTAATAAACTCATCTATGGCTGTGCTGAACTGGTCCACATTATTATTGGTCTCTTGGCTCCATCCCAACTTGGGGCGACTTTCTTCTCTACAGTCTTGGGCCTTTCCCTTAACAGGCTTCACCTCACTGTCCTACCTCTCTCTCCCAATAGTCGAGCTGTCCAAACACCTGTGATGATGAGTCAAGAAAATCACATTCATACATACACTCCTCTATCTTCTTATTGACTTGACCAGATCTAAAACTTCACATTTTTCTTTATTTGAAAAGCTCTCATTCAATGTTTAAGGGCATGCAAGCGCTAGACTTATTTCTGCTAGTCTTCTCTGATCACATGACCTTCAATTACACTTGGCTTTCTGGCAGACAAGTAGCAGATTGATGGCTTGCATTTTACTTTTATATTATTTTTATTTTTTAGTCAAAGTCTTAGCTCTGTTACCCAGGCTGGGCAGTGGCATTATCACAACTTATCAGCCTCAATATTCTGGGCTCAGATAATCAATCCTCACATCTCAGCCTCCCACTAGTTGGGACTACATACATATACCACCATGCCAAGCTTATACCACCATGCCGAGCTTTTTTAAATTTGTATTTTCTCTAGAGATGAGGTCTTGCTATGTTGCCCAGGCTGAATCTCCACTCCTGGGCTCAAGTAATCCTCTCACCTGGGCCTCCCAAATGCTAGGTTTACAGGTGTGAGCCACCAGCCCAGCCAATGGCTCATTTCTTAGCTCCCAGCTTCTCAGAGTCTGAGAAAGAGGACATCCTAAAATATATGTGTAGATAGCCGATAATGTCACTTGCAGACCAATTTCAATGAACAACTTTTAGAAACAAGTAAATGGGTAGGTTCGCTCGGCACAGTGGAAGGAAATCAGAGCGAGGAGCTCCGGCGCCTCCCCGGCACCCTATTGCCACCATCCAGCCATGGAGCCCTGGGTGTTGGCGGCGGCTGCCTGTGGAGTTCCCTTGAGCTGTAAACCTGTGAGAGAGGTAGGAGCTCACGAGCCAAGCGCTGGAGGGAGCCCAGCAACCCCGGGCTCGGTCGCCCACCACGAATCTCTGGCTGGGAGGCGCCACCGCCACGCGCAGCCCACCCAGCGCCCCGGCCACTGCAGCGCTTCCTGCGATGGCGCTGTGAGATCTGCACGACTCTCGAATGACTCCCTCTTGCGCTGTAGACAACCGCGGATTTAGAACCAGGCAACTCACTGCGCTGCTGGAAAGCCCAGACGGCTGTCGGGGTGCATGGTGCGGCCAGCGGGGGAGAAGCCCCTCCGCGAGCCCTCCTCTTCCTCTTCCTTCTCCCTCCTCCCTCCCTCTGCTCAGGGTCTTCTTTGTCCGGTCGCCGCTGCCGCTGCCTCTGCCTCTCAAGCTCCCGCCACGCCCAGCGCCTGTGACTTTGCTGGATGAGTGGGCACCGCGCTGGATCTCAGCCGCCCCAATTCTGCTGCTCTGCTTCGGCTTTGGCTGGTTTGCCTCCGCTTTCCCGAGGAAGGAGCCAAGAGACTCCCGTAGTCGGAGCCAGGGTTGGGCGTTTCCTCCTTGTGTGTTTCTGATGATCACCCTTGGGAGCCCTGCTAAGGCACCTAACTATGAACTTGGGCTGACCGCACCGCTTAACCGTTTGCAATCAGGGATCAGATGCCAGCTCTAAAAAACCTGAGCCTGCGGGTTCAAGACCCGCCTGGGCAACTTGGCGAGACCTCATCTCTACAATAAAGCAAAAATTAGCCGGGTGTGGTAGCGCGCGCCTGTAGTTCCAGCTATTGGAAGGCTGAGGCGGAAGGATCGCCGGAGCCCAGCAGGTCGAGGCTGCGGTGGCCAGGAGCGGCCACTGCACTGCAGTCTGGGCGACAGAGTGAGACTCCAACTCAAAAAAACAAAACAAAACAAACAAAAAAACTCTTCAAAACTGTTACTGTAAGCAAAGATCGAGAGTTAGGTGTTGGCATGCTACCCAAACATGACAGCCAGGATGCAGGGCCAATAGTCCCCAAGATATTGAGTCTAGACAGAAACCAGAAGAAGAAGCAGGAGTGCTTCAGAGCCAATTTTGAGCCTGTGTTGCTTAAAGACCCCTGCCCTCAGGTTGCACAGTGGATACTCCAGTCCCAGGCAGAGTCCCAACTCTGAGCTCCCCCTGTAGACCTTTACTTGGTGCAGTGCGCAGAGGCTCTGCCTCAGCCCCTACTTTTGAGTACACCGCTGCTACAGGGCTCCCCAGAGGCCCAGCTTCAGCTTGCCCCACAGCTTCAAGTGCAGAGGCCATCCAGGTGGAAGTCCTCAAGCAGCTGTTCCACCAGAATCTCCCACCTGTGTAGGCCCATCAGCTCCCTTCAGAGTTTCCCCCAACCTTTATCAGTCTACAACAGCTGTAGCTTAAGCCTCAACACTTTAAGCAGTAGGAGAAGTAGCACTCCAGGGAACACAGCCTGCACTCCCCCATACATCTCCCATCACCCCTCTGCCTCCCCATTCCCCTCTCTCTGCCCAACCACAACCCCTGCACAGTTTCACACCCACTCTCCAGCCTCCCCCCACACACACTTACTTTACCCCAAAATGTTTGCCCCTCCCACTGCTTTGTCTCCTCCACCACCACTGACATCAGGGAGGTTGCAGGTCCCTGGACACCCGGCTGGAAGAACTTACTCAAAGCAAGATATCTTGTGCCAGGAACTGAATACACGTTGTATGGCTTCTCAGAGTGCTGACCATGGGGTTTACTGCCCTACCTGTGGACCAAGTTTCATCAGCACCAGAATTAGCACCAGCCCACGAACCAGCACACCTTCATGCCATTCCCTCATGTCATCCTGCCCACCACCATCATGCCTATGGTGGCACCTCCCATGATCTTCCATTCCTATCCTTCTGTAATGTTGGGCATCCTCCTTATTATTCCACCCACTACAGGGAGCATTCCCACCAAAGACATTCAGCCTTATTGATGTTGCTGCTAGGCCTGGGACAGTCCCATACATTTTACTCCAAAAGGACTTGAGGCTGACAGATTCTTTCAGACCTGTGCTAAGGAAACCAGGGAAGTGGTATGCTGTACATGTTCACATTGCCTGGCAGCTTTTCCACCACCAACAGAAAGTCAAGAAACAGATGCAGTCAGACCCACATAAGCTGGACTTTCAGCTGAAGCCTGAGTTCCTGAGCTGCTCTCCAGGCCCTAGTCTCATTGGAGCCATTCACCACCCCCATGACCTGGCAGGGCCTTCATCTTTGTTCTCTTCTGCTGGTACTACACACCCAACAGGGACCCCTTTGGGATCATCTCCTTATCACAGCAAATTCCCCAACTGGGCTACTCATCTAGAGCCCTTGAATTGGTTATCTATGTTCTCAGGCCTAGCAGCAGTTAGAGATAATATCTTTGGGGGACTTGGAAATCTTTCAGTTACACCCAACTCAGTGTTTGGTCACAAGGATGACCCCAGTGTGCAGAACTTTAGCCTCCCTCACAAACCCTGGAATTGGCTGCACTGAAGACCTCTGTCATTCCCAACCCCTTCACCCTGGCTGAAGCCATGGGAGCTGGAGCACAGAGCATCCACTGCAGCTCATGGCAAAGATAGAAATGTAGATAAATGAGTCTTATCTGTTAATGAAAATAACAAAGGAAGGGAAAGCTTTGAGAAAAGACACTCCAGATTCCCTTCACCAGCACCCATTGTCCTGCCAAATTCCCTGGGACATAACTGCATTGTCACCGAACAGATCAGGTAAGGCTTCTGGAAGAGACAAATCCAAAGATACAGAGAGAGACCACTTGGAATCCCATAAGGACCTAACCACCAAGGAACACAAGGTGAAGGAGGGCCACCTGCCTGAGAAGAATGAACATAACCACAAGGGGCAGGCTGTGGGCAAGGAGCCCAAGCAACTGGCTGGATACTGTCACTTTACCTGCAACACTTTTGGTGAACAGTGTCAGGCCAACAGCACCTCAAGCAAGGAAGTTGAGCAGCACAAGAACAAGTTAGCCTATGAGAACCCCAAGAAGAACTCAGAGGTCAAGGTGAAGGTGGAGCTAAAGGAAGACCACGACTTGCTTCTGGAGGCCCCATAGATCCACTGGTCTTCAGAGCCACCTCCTCCAAGCTCCCAGCCCCTGGCCTTGATGCCCATAATGGTGGGGGTGACAGGCATTCATTCAATGAACAGTGTCAGTAGCCAGGGCAGAACTCACATGATGATCCACCTTCATGTGCATTAGTCCTATCCTGGGTGGAGAGTGCTTTCCATATCCATCTTTTCACTGGGACTCTATATGGGACCCCCTGAATGAACCTTACCAGGAACTTGATATTCACTGGAGACTCCCTGGGCAGAAACTTTCTGCTACAGAATGAACCACTCCACTGTCTCTTGACTCTCAGCTCTACAAAGCTGACCAGTTTGTTAGGGGCAGGAAGTCTCATGACTATAGCCAAAATTGCCACCAACACCCAGTCTGTGGACCCTCAACAAGAACTGAGTGAGGAGGTCACCTAGATGAGAGGAAGTGCTTGCACATGCTCAGAGAAGACTATGAGTATCTGGCTCCATTTTGCCCACCCTGCCTCCCTCTGCAGATATCTCCCACACCCCAGCTTTCTCACACTAGAATTCCCCATGTATGAGATGTGTCTTTGACTATTGCATGTTGTATAAGATGTATTTATAACTAGCTGCATGTTGTATGAGATGTGTCTTTCACTGTTGCATGAAGTGTAAAAAGTGTTTGTACAGGGTGCATGTTGTATGATATATGTCTGTCACTTGCACAATGTGTAGCATGTTTATAACTGCATGTTGTATGATGTGTTTTTCACTGTTGCTCATTGTATAGGAAGTGTTTATACTGGGTGCGTGTTGTATGAGATGTGTCTGTCACTGTTGAACAATGTAAAGAAGTGTTTATAACTGGGTGTATTCTGTATGACATCTGTCTATCACTGTTGCACATTGTGTAAATGTGCTTATAACGGGCTGCATGTTTTATGAGATATGTCATTCAGGGTTGCATATTGTATAAGAAGTGTGTATACTGGGTTCATGTTGCATGAGATGTGTCTCTGTTGCATGTTGTGTAAATTTGTTTATAACTGGCTGCATGCTGTCTTTGTTACAAGTAGTGCAAGAAGTGTTTATACTGGCTGCAGGAATCTTTCACTGTTACAAGTAATACAAGAAGTGTTTATACTGGGTACATGTTGTAAGAGATGTGTCTGTCACTTTTGCACATTGTATAAGAAGTCACATCTCATACAATATGCAGCCAGTTATAAGCACATCTTACACAACATGCAACAGTGACAGATACATCTCATACAATATGCACTCGTACAAACATTTCTTACACAATGTGCAACAGTGACAGACACATCTTATAAAACATGCACTAGTATTAAAACTCCCTGCACAACGTGAAAGTGACAGACACATCTTATACAACATGCAGCCAGTATAAACATATCTGCTTCAACATGCAACAGTGACAGAGACACCTCTTCAGCATATATTCATTACAAACACTTCTAATAAAATGTGCGACAGACAAATCTTATACAACATGCACTTTCATACAGTGTGCAACAGTGAATGACCCATCTCATACAATATACATCCAGTATTAACACTTCTTATAAGACAAAGAACAGTGAAAGACACATCTTATACAACAGACAGCCAATTATAAACACTTCATACACAACATGCAACAGTGACAGACACATCCTATACATCATGCACCCAGTATGAACACTTTTTATACAACACGAAACAATGACAAACACATCTCAAACAATATGCAGCCAGTTATAAACACAACTTACATTAAAAGCAACAGTGACAGGCATAGCTTTCAAAATATGAACTCAGTATAAAAACTTTATACAACATGCAAAAACTTTATACAACAGTGAAAGACACATCTCATATAAAACACTGCCAGATATAAACACATATTGCACAATGTGGCACAGTGAAAGACACATCTCATGCAATATACACCAGTATAAACACTTCTCATGTCATGTGCAACAGTGAAAGACACACCTTGTGCAACAGTGAAAGACACATCTTGTACAACATGCAGTCAGTTATAAACATATCTGCTACAATGGCTTTCCAGCAAAATTCTAAGACATTTAAGAAGGAGCTGATATCAATCCTACTGAAAGTATTCCAGGTGATTGAGAAAGATGGAACTCTCCCCAAATCGTTTCATGAAACTAATATCATATTGATACCCAAGCCAGATAAATACCCAACAAAGAAAGAGAACCACAGGCCAATATCTTTGATGACCATAGATGCTAAAATTCTCAACAAGATCCTAGCAAATCAGATTCAATAACACATCTCAAAAATCATCCATCATGACCAAGTAGGCTTCATCCCTGGGATGCAAGGCTGGTTCAACATTCATAAAACCATAAATGTAATTAAATATATCAACAGATGTCAAAACAAAAACCACATGATTATATCATTAGATGCAGAAAAAGCTTTTGATAAAATTCAGCACCCCTTCTTGATAAAAACCCTCGAACATCTAGGCATACAGGGAACATACCTCAAAATAGTAAAAGCAATTTATGAGAAACCCACAGCCAGCATACTCCTAAACAGACAAAAATTGGAACCATTTCCCTTGAAAACTGGAACAAGACATGGATGCCGACTCTCACCCCTCCTGTTCAATACGGTATTGGAAGTCCTGGCTAGAGTAATCAGAGAAGAGAAGGCAATCAGGGGTCTCCAAATAGGAAAAGACGAAGTCAAGTTATCTCTCTTTGCAGACAAAATGATCGTGTACCTTGAAAATCCAAGAGAATCTGTCATAAACCTCCTTGCACTGACAAAGGCCTTTGGCAAAGTCTCAGGGTATAAAATAAATGTGCAAAAGACAATTGCATCTCTTTACACAAATAATAAACAAACAGAAACCCAAATAAAAAGCACAATTCCATTCACAATAGTCACACACACACACAAAAGAAATACCTTGGCATCTTTCTAACCAGAAACAGGAAAGACGTTTACAATGAAAACTACAAAACACTGCTCAAAGAAATCAAAGATGACATAAACAAGTGGAAAAATATCCCATGCTCATGGATTGGAAGAATCAACATTGGGAAGATGTCCGTCCTACCTAAGGCAATCTACAGATTTAGTGCAATACCCATCAAATTACCAGCAGCATTCTTCTCAGACCTAGAGAAAACAATACAGGAATTCATATGGAAACACATGACCAAGAATAGCCAGAACAATCCTCAGGAAAAAAAAAAACAAAGCAGGAGATATCACATTATCAGACTTCAAGCTTTATTATAAAGCTACAATAATCAAAACAGCTTGGTATTGGTACAAGAACAAGCATATAGACCAATGGAACAGAATTGAGATTCCAGAAGCAAAACCTCAATTTCTCAACCAACTCATCTTCGAGAAGGCCTCCACCTACTGCTGGGGAGAGGAGAACCTATTCAGTAAATGGTGCTGGGAAAACTGGCTGACCACATGCAGAAGACTCAAACAAGACCCCTATCTATCCCCATACACAAAAATTAACTCTAAATGGATCAGAGACCTAAATGTAAAGCCTTAAACCATAAGAACCTTAGAAAATGCAGGACACACACTTATGGAAATTGGAACTAGCATCCCATTCATGAACAAAACCCAAAATGCACAGGCCATAAGAGATAAGATAGACAAGTAGACCTCATTAAACTGACAACTTCTGCAAAGCCAAAGAAACCATCAAGAGAGCAGGGAGACAGCCCAGACTGGGAAAAAGTATTTGCCAACTCCATGTCTGACAAAGGCCCAATATCTTAGATCTACAAGGAACTCAAACATGCTGAAAAGAAAAAAACAAACAACGCCATTACAAAGTGGGCAAAAGATATGAACAGACACTTCTCAAAGGAAGACATCCGAGCAGCCAACAGACACATGAAGAAATGTTCAACCTAACTAATCA
>NW_007259918.1:60243-60791 GCF_000164805.1 Carlito syrichta
ATCAACAAGGGTACCTGCACAATGCATATTTGTATACCTAACCCTTAACTGTACCCCACAATTTTAAAATCAAAAATATGTTAAAAAGAAAAAAAGAACAAGCTCACAACAGAACACTTAAAAAAAACTGCCACAATGTGCAACAGTGACAGACACATCTCATACAACATGCATCCAGTATTAACACTTCTTATAAGACATAGAACAGTGAAAGATACGTCTCATACAACAGCCAGCCAGTTATAAACACTTCTTATACAACATGCAACAGTGACAGACACATCCTATACAACGTGTACCCAGTATGCACATTTTTTATACAATGTGGAACAGTGAAAAACACATCTCAAACAACATGTAGCCAGTTATAAATATAACTTACAGGAAGCAACAGTGACAGGCAGACACATCTTTTATTTCTGTACAGCTTTTTTTTAATTATAAAGATGTGGGGTACAATTAAGGGTTAGGTATACAAATGTTGATTATGCAGGTACCCTTGTTGATAAGGTATGCCCCTCCCTCCCCTGGCAGTTTCCCTCAACTGC
>NW_007259918.1:61407-61778 GCF_000164805.1 Carlito syrichta
TATCTTATCTCTTATGGCCTGTGGGTTTCGGGTTTTGTTCAGGAATTGGATGCCAGTTCCAATTTCCATAAGGGTATGTCCTGAATTTTCTAAGGTTCTTATGGTTTGAGGTTTTACATTTAGGTCTCCGATTCATTTAGAGTTAATTTTTGTGTATGGGGATAGATAGGGGTCTTGTTTCAATCTTCTGCATGTGTATTCAGCCAGTTTTCCCCAGTTTGAGACCCACCTGGGCAGCAAAACCTCATGTCTACAATAAATTTTTAAAAAATCAGCCGGGCATGGTAGTGCATGCCTGTAATTCCAGCTAATTGGATGGCTGAAGCAGAAGGATCACCGGAGCCCAGCAGGTCGAGGCTGCGGTGGCCGGG
>NW_007259918.1:61798-62682 GCF_000164805.1 Carlito syrichta
TGTGTATGGTGATAGGTAGGGGTCCTGTTTCAGTCTTTTGCATGTGGTCAGCCAGTTTTCCCAGCACCATTTACTGAATAGGTTTTCCTTTCCCCAGTAGTTGTTTTTTTGTGTGTGTGGGGGGGTACAGTTAAGGGTTAGGTATACAAATATGCTTCATTCACGCACCCTTGTTGATAAGGGGTATCTCCTCGTCCCCAGACAGATATTAACTACTGTTAATCCCACCTCCCTTCCCTTCCCCCCCATAGTTTCCCACCACTGTCAGTCCTTTTCTTATAGTATTACATTGGATGTTCTAGGTCCACTATATGAGTGAGAACATGTGATACTCAGATCTTTATTTCTGGGAGAGGTCACTCAGTATTACAGACTCTAGTTCCATCCAGGTTGTTGCAAAATTCATGATTTTGTTCTTTTTTATGGCTGCATAGTATTCCATTGTGTATATGTACCATATTTTAAAAATCCAGTCCTCTTTTGATGGACAGCATGGTTGATTGCAGGTTCTTGCTATTGTGAACAATGCTGCGATAAACATACGTGTGCAGGTATCTTTTTGATAGAGTGATTTGAGTTCTTCAGGGTATATTCCCAGTAGGGGGATTGCAGGGTCATATGGGAGGTCGATATTTAGAGTTTTTAGGAATCGCCACATTGCTTTCCACAGAGGTTGCACTAGTTTGCACTCCCACCAACAGTCTAGAAGTGTTCCCTTTTCACCACACCCTCTCAAACAACTGTTATTTTTTGAGTTATTGATAATGGTCATTCTGATTGGAGTGAGGTGGTTCTCAGTGTGGTTTTGATTTGCATCTCCTTGATGATTAGTGAGGTTGAACATTTCTTCATGTGTCTGTTGCCTGCTCGGATGTCTTCCTTTG
>NW_007259918.1:62702-91920 GCF_000164805.1 Carlito syrichta
TGCACTCCAGTCTGGGCGACAGAGTGAGACTCCAACTCAAAATAAAATAAAATAAAATATGAAACCAAGTTGCTGCCAAGTTAATAATTTTGCCCTTCTTTATGGTTGCATAATCTTCCATCATGTATATGTAGCACATTTTTTTATCCAGTCTGCTTTCTGTTATAATACTATAACAAAGGGATTGGCAGTAGTGGCAAACTGCCAGGGGAGGGAAGAGAGCACACTTCATCAAAAAGGGTACCTGATCTCAAACCAGGCAAAGCAGGGACCAAAGTGAGGCCTAAACTTTACCTGTACAATGACCATTTGTATACCTACTCCTGAATTGTACTCCACACCTTTAAATAAAAAAAATATAAGATAAATAAACCCAGTATAAAAACTTTTACACAACGTGCAACAGTGAAAGACACATCTCAAACAAAACACTACCAGTTATAAACACATATTGCACAATGTGCAACAGTGACAGACACATCTGAGGCAAAATGTCCCTTGTATAACCACATTTTATACAATGTTCTTCAGTGACAGACACATCTTATTCAACATGCACCTAGCATAAAAACTTATACACAATGTGCAACAGTGACAGACTCATTTCATACAACATGAATCCAGTTATAAACATATCTGTCATAATGCTCAACAGTGACAGATACATCTCCAACAATATGCATTCAGCATAAACACGTCTCATACAACGTGCAACAATAACAGACACATCTTATACAATATACAATCTCATACAATGTGCAACAGTGAATGACACATGTCATACAATATACAGACAACTATAAACACTTGTTGCATAAGGTGAAACAGTGTAAGACACACCTCATACAACAGGCTGTCAGAATAAACACTACTTATACAATGTGCAACAGTGACAGATGCATCTTATATAACATGCACCCAGTATAAACACTTCTTATACAACCTGGAGTGAAAGACATCTCATACAACATATAACCAGTTATAAGCACAACAAACACAGAAAGAAACAATGAAAGACACATGCCATACAAAAGGCAGCAAATAATAAACATTTTATAGAGTGTGCAACAGTGATGGACACATCTTTAAAAACATTCACTAATATTAAAACCCTATACACAATGTACAACAACAGTGACAAACACATCTTATACAACAAACAACCAGTTATAAAACATATCTGCCCCAGTGTACAACAGTGACAAACACATCTCATACAACGTACATCCAGTATTAACACTTCTTATAAGACATAGAACTGTGAAAAACACATCTCATACAACAGGCTGCCAGTTACAACACAAGTTACACACAAATCAACAGTGACAAGCACATCTATCTAATATTAAAACTTCATACACAATTGCAACAGTGGCAGACATCTTATAAAATCTGCAGTCAGTTATAAACATATCTCACAATGTGGGACAGTGAAAGACACTTCTCATGCAACATGTATTCAGTATAAGCTCTTCTCCTACAATGTGGAACAATAACGACACACCTTATAATCCATGCACTTTCATAAAATGCACAACAGTAAACAACACACCTCATACAACATGCAACCATCTATAAACACATCTTACATAAGGTGCAACATTGAGAGATACATCTCATTCAATATGCATCCAGTATAAACACTTCTTAAACAGCACGCAACAGTGAAAGACACATCTCTGCCAGGCACGGTGGCTCATGCCTATAATCCCAGCACCTTGGGAGGCCGAGGTAAGAGGATTGCCTGAGCCCACAGGTTCAAGACCAGGCTGGGCAACTTGGCGAGACCCCATCTGTACAATAAATCAAAAAAGTAGCCAGGCATGGTGGTATATGACTGTAGTTCCAGCTACTTGGAAGGCTGTGGTGGAAGGATCACTTGAGCCCAGCAGGTTGAGGGCTGCGGTGGCCATGAGCATGCCACTGTACTCCAACCTGGGAACTCAAAAAAAAAAAAAAAAGAATGACATCTTGTACAACAGACAGTTAGTTATAAGAATTTCTTGCACAATGTGCAACAGTGAAAGACACATCTCATACATAAGGTAGTATTATTAATGCATCTTACACAATGTGCAACAGTGAACAACACATCTCATACAACAAGCAATTAAGTATAAACACATTTTACATATGGTGCAACAGTGAGTGACACATCTCATTCAACACGCATCCAATATAAACATTTCTTACATAACATGCAACAGTGAAAGACACATCTCATACTACAGGCAGTTAATTATAAATAATTCTTACACAATGTGTAACAGTGAAAGATCCCTCTCTTACGAAAGTCAGCAAGTTATAAACACAACTTTACACAACGTGCAACAGTGAAGGACACATCTCCTACAACATGCACCCAATATAAACAATTCTTACACAACGTGCAGCAGTGAGAGACACATCTGATAAAGTATGTACTAGTATTAAAACTACATACACAGCGTGGAACCGTGACAGACACATCTTATACCACATGCAGCCAGCTTTAAACATATCTGCCACAACGGCTAACAGGGACAGACATATCTTATACAACATATATCCAATATTAACACTTCTTATAAGACATAGAACAGTGAAATACGATTCTCATACAACAGGCAGACGGTTATAAACACAACTTACACATAAAGCAACAGTGACAGGCACATCTTTTAAAATACGAACCCAGTATAAAAATTTATACAACATGCAACAGTGAAAGATACATCTCATACAATATGCTGCAAGATATAAACACATATGACACAATGTGGAACAGTGAAAGAAATATCTCATGCAACATGCACCAGGATAAACATTTCTCACGTAACGTGCAACAGTGAAAGACGCTTCTAATACGACATGCAAGAAGTTTAAATACATAATACACGATGTACAACAATGAGATACACATCACATAAAGCACACACCCAGAATAAGCACAAAGTGAAACAATGACAGACACATCTCATACAACATGCAGCCAGATATAAACACATCTTACACAAAGTGCAATACTACAGACACATCTGAGGCAAAATGTCCCAGTATAACCACATCTTGTACAACGTTTCACAGTGACAGACACATCTTATACTACATGTACCTAGTATAAAAACTTCATACACAAAGTGACAGAGACATGTTATACAATATGCACCTGGTATAAACACTTCTTACACAAAGTTCAGCAGTGAAAGACCTGTCTCATACCATATGCAACCATTTATAAGCACATCTTATGCAATGTGCAACAGTGACAGACACATCTCATACAACATGCATCTACTATTAAAACTTCATACACAACTTGCAGCAGTGGCAGACTCATCTTATACATGTGGCCAGTTATAAACATATCTGTCACAATGTGCAAAGTAAAAGAAATATCTCTTACAACATGTATTCAGTATACTTCTCATACAATTTAGAACAATAAAAGAAACATCTTATACAACATGCACTTCCTTAAAATGTGCAACAGTGAACGACACATCTCATATAACATGAAGCCAGCTATAAACACTTATGTAAGGTGCAACATTGAGAGACACATCTCATTCAATATGCATCCAGTATAAACACTTCTTAAATAACATGCACCAGTGAAAGACACATCTCATGCAACAGGCGGTTAGTTATGAACACTTACACAATGAGCAGCAGTGAAAGACACATCTCATACAAAAGACAAGTTATAAACACATCTTTCACAATGTGCAACAGAGACAAACATCTCATACAACATACATTCAGTATTAACACTTCTTCTAAGACATAGAACAGTGAATGACATATCTCATGTAACAGGCAATAAATTATAAACACATTTTATACAAGGTGGAACAGTGACAGACATATCTCATATAACAGAACCACCTAAAACACATCTTTAAAAACATTCATCAGTTACAGACAGACACATCTCATACAACATACACCTATATTAACACTTCTTATACAACATGCATCCAGATATAAGCACCTATTACACAGGGTGAATCGATGACAGACACATCTCATACAACATGCAGCCAGATATAAACACATCTTTTACTTAACATTCCAAAGAAAAATTAGATGCATCACATATGTAGGTAAATAAATTTATAGTAAGAAAATCCCTTTCTAATTTTAAATGTCCTTTTAATTAACCAGTATTACTAAGTTTCCTGTACTTCTCTGACTAGCTGCTAATACCAAAAAGACAAAATTCTAGTCTGCAGTAGAAAATACTGCTGTCTTGGCAAAGACTGAACATGAAAGAATATGGCTCGTGGACACCTGCCTGGGGCAAGATTTGTAATGAAACACTTGCCTATTACCCAGCAGGTTACTGGGAGTTTCCTAAGCTGCAGGACAACATCTAAGCCTTTCTCTCTGTCAAACAGTTACATTTTTATGAGTGGAGACCTTATGCTTTGAAGCAGCTTTGGGAACAGAAAATCTTAAATCAGAGCACAATAGCATGATTTTATCATTTGGTATAGATTTGGTTCATTGTGGCTTTAAATCTCTTATGATGAGTAATTTATTTGTCTTAGAGAACATCTGTCATTGTGACATGTACAATGCATGCATGTATAGAATTATTGAACAAGATTAGCAATAGCAATATTTATGAGTAATTAAAAATGCATCTAAAACATCAAAAACTTATTTTCTCATATAAGCACTATTTATTTAAAAATATAATTGAACATGACATATTTAGGGTAGACAATACTAAACATCAAATCAGAGT
This sequence comes from Carlito syrichta, assembly GCF_000164805.1. Classification (NCBI taxonomy): domain Eukaryota; kingdom Metazoa; phylum Chordata; class Mammalia; order Primates; family Tarsiidae; genus Carlito; species Carlito syrichta. Next base: position 67,435 of record NW_007259918.1, read on the forward strand.
ATTAGAAATATGGACTATTATGTCACAGAACAAATTCTTGAACTTGTTCTCAGTTCTGAAAATCATTTTCTAGATGAGTTTAGGGCATTTAGGGTAAACATTACCAAAGGAAAGATTGAACTCATTAAATAACCTACGGGATGGCTATCCATGTGGGCCTGCAAATTCTACGATCATTCATCACTCTCCTGTTTAACACATTTGGATGCCTAAGTCATCTTAAACCCTCCCTCAGTTCTCCTATTTGGCACACATTGTGAGCATGGAATTAATTTGGCACTTGTCTACAGATAAAGATGAAACATTTACAAAACAATATCTAGTTACATTTCATGTGCCCACAAAATGAATAACCATTTGCCTTTATTGCTCATTTGGAGTGAAACCTGATTTAGACATAAAGTCCTCAAAACCTGGATAGACAATGATGAGCTCATTTTTTCCCCACCCCCTCCGAACATCTACTCTGTCATTAGGAACTGTCATGCAGGCTTAGGCTGAATGCTTGTCTGTGTGTTCTTGGCAAACTTTTAGATTCGCTGTTACTAAAATCCAGCATTTGAATAGCTCACTTATCAGAATTTAGAAGTCCACTATTTATTAGGGCAACTTTCCTCGGATAATTGAGAAATAGAATATATTTTCAGTTATCCTAAGATTCTTCTTTTAGTAAGTCAAACAACTAGGTAAATATGCCAATTATCCACATGTTTCTAATTTTTTAGTTGTTTGCAATCATATACTATCAAGATTTGAGCCAGATATAGAGGTATAATGTGGTCACAGATTTAAGAACTAAGTCATCCTTCTTTAGAACAATATATATCATGCCATAAATATACATCTTTAAATCACAGCTATGAAACATTCAATATTTTCAATCGTTTCATCACAGAGACTGTTGAAACCATTTGTTCTCCTGAAAAATAATACTGTGCTTTAAAATAGTAAGAATTCAATATAAAATTTATTTGGATATAATTACTATTCTTGGGCCTCGGTATTTTTCTATATAAACATTTTTCTTCTAGTAATCATATTGCAAGATTTTTTTCTCTTTAAAATACATGCATTCTTTTGTTCAAAAATGCTTTACCATATCAAAATTTCCTTAAATATGTAAGGCCAGTAGTACCTTAAAAAAATATGTAAAGCCGGCAATAGTATGCTATTCACATAACTCAGTGCATTTTAATTTTTATTCCCTTACATATAATGGCTAAAAGTTTTCATTATATGTTGGAGATAACCAAATACATGACATCAATACAAAATTTCATAAGAGTTGTAAATAAAAAAAAGTCAAGTTAAATATGTCTGCTTTGTGTTGATGGCAGAAAATGTGATACAACAATAGATATTTCTTTGAAATGTTGGCTTTGAGTGTAAAAAGATATGTCTTAATTTGCTTTGAATGACCACTGCAACCATGTTGTCAACAGAGATGGTGTGGGGTGCTTTCTAACACAGACTACAAAGTTATTATATAGCAATCCCACAGGAAAATAAAGTTATAATAGGAAATGATTCAAAGCTTTCAGAGTTCTGAAGAGGACAGAATCAGAAAGGGTCCCCACTCCTTTCAAATTTCCTGCTTGGATTTGAAAGTAATATATATAGTGTTGAGGCTGAGATCCGTGATTTGATGAGGAAGTCAATGCAACTGATTGTTGCCATTATCCAATGCATAAAACAGAATGTGAGCTGCATTAATAGACAAATGAGACTTTGCTTGGTGTACTGACCACATGCTGTAATTCTGCTTCCAAACACAAAAGTTTCCTAAATATAATTTACAATAATTATTATGTGTCAACAATCCATAAAATACAGTATTCAGTTTTGCAGGTAATGCCTACTTTTTCATATTGCAAGGATTAGACAAATAATTGCTTCAAAGTACAGAATCAGAACACAGAATAGGCTGTTAGAAATAAAAATATCAGTCACATTTAAAAATGCATGCTTTTTGCTACCTATAGATTCTGTTTATTAGTTTGCTCTAATATAACGCATGATAAAAAATGTAAAACAGAGATACAAGTCTGTATAATTTTCCCAATAGTCCAATAATTAAAATAAACAATATTTACTATGGCTTGTGCTTAAATAATAAAAATGTGTTGGAAAGTATAAACTGTTGTACATATAAAGCGTTGTAAGGCTAAATGAGTATATTTGAATACTGTAATAACAGTAATCAAAGCTCAGCAGGTTCAGTGATGCTCTTCCTTTACAGATGATGAAGCTGAAGATGACCCAGGCTAGTTGGTAAAAGGACTGGAATGATATATCCTTTGCCATTACACTAAACATCCAACACTATTTCTCCTAGTCCAGTACAGTTAGGCAAGTAAATAAATATTGCTGGATAACTGTGGTAATTTAGTTGGTATCTCAAATATTAATTACCTATCTTTTGATAGTATTATTTAATACTTGAATGCCAGCTGTGTACTTAGTCATGGTAGCCTAATATACACCCAAACAAATTCAGAGATTCCTTAAAATATTATACTCTAACATTATGCTTAGCCAATTTGTGATCTAGCTTTTATCTAAATGCACTGATTAACAATTTTTAATCGGCCGGTCTCGGTGGCTCAGCCTGTAATCCCAGTGCTTTTGAGGCCGAGGTGAGTAGATTGCCTGAGCCCATGGGTTCGAGACCTGCCCAGACCTCGTCTCTACAATAAATAAATAAATAAAAATTAGCTGGGCACGCCTGTAGTTCCGGCTACTTGGAAGGCTGAGGCGAAAGGATCGCTGGAGCCCAGCAGGGCAAGGCTGCGGTAGCTGGGAGCGTGCCACTGCACTCCAGTCTGGGCGACAGAGTGAGACTCCAACTAAAAAAAAAAAACAATTTTAAAATTATACTGCAGATGAAGTTGTAAACGGGCTCATTAAATGTGTCTGCTAAATACTTGTAGTGTTGAACTCCATTTCTGCCAAAATTTTGCAGTGATGTTTTGATTACATAGGCTATGAACATCCCTAGTTCTATTAGGTGTTGAATACATTCTTTGTAAATCATTTTCCTAAAAACAAGTCCCTTCCTTTGATTCACCTATTCTTTCCTTTTGAGTCCCTCTCACCCATGTTAACTGGGAAGATTCACTTACAGATCTTTGCAATGACAATGGTTTATGTTACAGGGTTCTCTGACTCAGATTTACTTCCCTCTCAAACTAGCCATGCACACTATTTACATCTCAGCAGAAACCCTCATTACAAGAAGGCTGCTGTCTATACCATGCATCTTCTTCCTTCCTCTATTTCCACACCATTCCACCTTTCCTCACTTTCCCTATTTAAATCCTACACATCCATTAAGGTCTATTTTAAGCTATCTCTGGCTTATGGAACCTTCTTCAATCATGAGCTCTTCTTTCCATAAATTTTGTTATACTCTTCAGTAAAGTATAAGAACATTTATGACTTATGACTGAAACCCATAGTGCCCTATGGATTTATGCCTGGGCTTTGAGGATGCAGTTGGGATTCTGAACTGGCTATTTTATGTTCATGATAATGTAGGGTTAAGCAATATTGCAAACTCCAACATCTTGAAGCCCATTTCTCTAAATTCTGATTATTGCTGAAAACTTGTACCTATTTTGCATTGGTTTCCTCCACCTTTCCCCTAGTTTGGTATTTCCAAAATCTGTCTCATCATAAGAATTACCTGGAGGGTCACTACAAATTATAAAACATAAACCCCAAGACAAGGCATGTTGGTTTAACATGTGTGCTGAAGAGTGTTTGACAGAACCCAGTTTTCCTCACCCCTGAGAGTCATGCTCTTGCATAATCTTTTCTGTACAAGTGTACATGGATCCTAAGTCTTGATTCTAACCAACAGAATACATAAAATGCATTATCACTTTGGTGATGATGTTACAAAATACCATGATGTCTGTCTTATTAGTAGATTTCACAAACTCTTCTCTCTTGGCTTTGATGAAGCAGATTGCCAAAAGGGGAAGACCATGTAGGTGGAACTGAGAGTGGTTTCTGGACAACAGCCAGTAAAGAACTGAATCCTGCCAACAACCAAGTAGGCTTAGAAGCAACTATATCCCCAGTTGAGCCCAAGATGAGACTTCAGTTAGGCCAACATCTTGATATGCAGTCTTGTTTGGAACCCAAAGCAGGATATTCTGCTAAGCTGTGCTCAGATTCCAGACTCACAAAAGCTGTGAGATAACAAATTTGTGTTGTTTTAATCTGCTACATTTGTAGTAAAAATTACACATAAATCAAATCCTAATACTATAAGTTACCTGTAACCTCTGTAATCTACATCCCAGATGATTTCTGTCATCAAGTAAGGTCAGAATCCCTGCTTCAATATCTATATGATCAGGGAATTTAGGCACTGGATTTATCTGAATTTTCTCTTTCACTCTCTTTTTTGCTTAATCTTTTTGAACTTGATGTTTATATGTTTATAAATTGATTATCTGGATTCCATTCAAAGCACATTAGTAAAGTCTTGTCCTAGAACAGATTTCAAATTGGAATAATTTGTTTCAGTGTTCACTGGGCATCAAGAACTTTTCTCAGCACTTTATTATAACAATTCTTCTAGAGTAGTTATATTACTATCTTTATTTTACAGGTGAGAAAGTGAGACTCAGGGAGTTTAAATGACTTGTTCAAGCATCTCCCTTAGAATCTTGGGCTCTTCACTGCCCTGCTCTACTCCCCACCCTACATGTAAAAGACAGAAAAATCAAGAAAGACAAAGGTGACACCGGGGAACACCCCTCTGAGAGTTCACTTTTTTTTTTTTCCAATTCCTTGAGAGGCTGAATCTAGAAAATCTTGGGCTCTCTTCCTAGTGGTCTAGTATTTTTTGAATAACTTATTATCATATTTTCTGGAAGTAATTTGAATGAAAGAATCAAAATATACATGGAACAGAAGTTTTCTTAAAGGATCTTGGTGCTTTCTCTCTGTTAAATTAAGTCAAAATATCTCAACTTTATCATCACAATTTTGTTTTCATTAATGACCTGAACCAGGCTCATTTACACAAAAGGCAAAAAGTATTGCTTCATACTTTTAATTTTTCACTGTGAGATAATAGGTTTTTAGTAGTGAGAACTATTGAACATACAACTCTAAATAAGGATATGGACAAAGTTCCTCATACATGCATTGCAATTTTGACACATAATATCGTATGTCTTAGATTAATCTGCATTTTTTATGTGATCCAGACTTGTGATTTTTCACTGGGAAAGCAAAATTAAGCTTTCTTTCAGAGTATAAACACATTATATTGTTTACATTGACTGGAGAGATTTATTTAAATAAGAGTGGAAAACTTCAATGTATGAGAGAAATGATTTATTTTATCCTTTATCAAAAAAATATTTTCTTTTTAAAAATTGCATTATTTGCTTTAATATAATGGTCTGGAACTGTACCTGCATCATCTTCAAGTACATCTGTACCTTCTCAAGCATTTCCAGGTTGATGCATCATTTTCTTTATATATTTCCATAGTTGTTGAGCATGTACTTCAGGATATACAGTGTTATAAATATAGTCAGTTAAATTGTTAAATCACATATTTAAATATCCAATGGAATGTAAATGCATGTTTTTATACCTCACATCATAAATTTAAAATACATGAACATGTTTTTTGACAGATGTTTCACATTAGTGTTTTTTTCTCTAACTTAAATTTTATTTCATCTCTATCAAATTTTGATCACATTATGTATATTATCATTACTCTTTGTGACAAAAAGTACCCATATATTTAAATTTGATGTTTAAAAATGTTTAAAGTTTTTTGCATTTTTTTCATATTATTCCAGTGTGAAATATAGTGCTAAAATAACATTTTAATTAACACAAGTCTTAGGTTTATTTTCTCATTGAAAATCTAATAATTTTGAATCTCAATATTTTTTATACTGGTTTTATTTGTCAGGAAAGTTTATATATATATATATATATATATATATACACATATATATACATATTTTTGAGTCAGAGTCTCACTTTGTCACCCAGGCTGGAGTGCAGTACACACAACTACTGCAGCCTTGACCTGCTGGGCTCAGGTGATCCTTTTGCTTCAACCTTCCAAGCAGCTGGAAATACAGGTGTGCACCACCACGCCTGGCTTTTTTTTAAAATTTATTGTAGAAATGAGGTCTCACAGGATAGCCTGAGCTCAGGGGTTCAAGGCCAGTCTGGGCAACTTGGCAAGACCTTGTTTTTACAACAAAAACATATTTTCTTTATCAGAACTTGTTTTTACTTAGACAACTTGTATTGTCTTTTCCCCTCAAACTTAATATCTGTTGATTTACCATATACTTATAAACAACTGTTTATGATGAAATAAAATATACACAAATCAAAAGCTGGACAAATACTGATGCAGAACCAACGAAATAGATTATAACTCTGAGAGGGGAAAAAAGAGAGGTGGAATGAGCCAGCCTCAGTTTTAAGAGGCATGGCACATTGACAAGTGAATATATAAGATTTTGGAGAGATTTTATGCCTCTCTTCTTTTTTTCATATTTGTCAGCTCAAATGAAGCAATTTCCTATATAAAAGAAATCTTCAACTTACATTTCAATCACAGCTGAAATCTTTACATTATCTTTTCATTTTGCAGAAACCAGAAAGTAACTCACAGAAAGTGTCACCTGAAACTGCAATTTCCATGTTTATCTCTGTATCGCAGTATGACAATTACTTTGTTAATTTATAATAGTGCTATCTACCTCTTGTATGCAAAAAAATAAGGCAAAAGGAGTGACTCTTACATATTTGTAACCCAATGGTTCAAGTTAATCAGATTATAATGTGCACATTGCAAATTATACAATATTTTTCATAATAATTATATGCTTATGGAGACACCTATTAAAGTGATCATTTAAATGCAAAATCTCTAATAGAACTCCATTATATTTTTCATGCTAAATTAACATTACAGGCTTCTAATGGATGCTTTAATTAAATATTGATGTTATCGGCAATATTTGGCAAAATAAAATCTGTCACTGTGAAATATTCATTATGCACAGTTTCTATCAGTCAATATTAAGTGTTTTGCAAAGCTTATGATTTAAGTAAGAAGCTAAAAGCTGAGTGAGAAACTAAAAATTCCCAGGCAAACCTTCTTTTATGTGCCATACAAAAGTAAAAAATATATCATCAAGTGTCTCACTTTTTTTTTTTAGAATGCCAATCCATTTATTTAATTTTTATGCCTTTTTTTTTTCCAAACTGTTAGAATAAAGTTTCTCTCTCTTAGGTTGAATGTCTTCACCATTGCTAATTATAGTTTATCTTACATTTTTCAAATATCTATTACTTTTGAATAATCTTAAGCTTCCATGCCCCTAAGCTGCTATTTGTGCTAGTCTTCTTCCTGGAATGTTCTATGCTGCTACTTCCTTTCTCAGGACCTATTACTACTCTTAAATACCGTGCTCAGGCATTATCTCTGTAGAGAAATGTTCCTACTTTCCTTCTTCCTTACCATTTACCAGTTGCATTCTAACAACTCTCTCTAATTCTACTACATTATAAACACTGTTTAATTATCATTTTCTACTAATCTAAATCTATAACTACATTACTCGTATCCACTTATAATCAGCTCTCCAGGAATCATAAGTGCTTATAATCAGCTCTCCAGGAATAATAGTTATTGGGGGAAATTCTCTTATGCTAGAGATAAATCCACACTTTTTGAATGATTATAATTTGTGAAAGAACTTGAAGTAATATCATTCTTGGAAAGGGAAATTCACTACTACCCAGACAGCAAACTTACTGATATTTTGTGCTTTCCACTAAAGAAATTGTGTAAGAATTAAGTTTTTAAGGATTCAGGTCTATGGTTGGAATTGACCGTGAAATTCTTCTAATGGTGGGGAACAAGAGGAGACGATCAGAGAGGGTCAGTAAGTCAAATGAGATTCTGAGACAGAAAACTAACACACAAAAGGCAAGGGTAGGACACAAGGTAGGCAGTTACAGACCACAGCAGAGCTATCCTGGGAAAGAAACCAAGATACTTACGAGTAATTTTCACATTGGCTTCCAAGGGAGGCTGCCAACTTACAATGGCAATGCGAAGCTTCCCTTCCCAAGTAATGACTTGTCAAATCCTTGGTAGCGCAGGTTGCAGCTGGACAATGAGACAGAGACAAGGCCTTGTCATTGGCTGTGAAAGAAAACAGACATTGTTGGGACTTTTTTTGTTTTTGTTTTTAGCTTTTATTTTATTTTATTTTATTTTTGAGTTGGAGTCTCACTCTGTCGCCCAGACTGGAGTGCAGTGGCTGCTTCCGGACACGGCAGCCTCGACCTGCTCGGCTCCGGCGATCCTTCCGCCTCAGCCTTCCAAGTAGCCGGAATTACAGGCATGCGCTACCACGCCCAGCTGGGTTTTTTAAAATTTATTGTAGAGATGAGGTTTCGCTGCCCAGGCGGGTCTCGAACCCGCAGTCTCAGGCAATCCACTCACCTCAGCCTCCCAAACGCGCGGGATTACAGGCTGAGCCACGGAGCCCGGCTTGTTTTTTGCTTTTAAAAGTCCATTTAATACAGCATGAAAAGGCTATATTTCTATAGGGAAGCTTTATACAGCTTCTCCGGGAATAAGGCACACAACGGAATGCCATCCCGAGGCCAGTCTTTCAGAGAGGCTTAGAGCTGTCTCCACATGCCCTCTGAGCCAGGCCCACGGATTCTGTTTGTCTTTTTAGCTGAACTCACAGGTATGAACAGATACAGACAAGGACAGTCACCGCGTGGAGGCGGAAGAGGCCAGACGGCAAAGTTGGCAACACAGAACACGAGCTGGCGGGACTTTTAATCACAGTGTTGACACTCAGAATCTATCATAAAGTGTATCATACTTATTTTGCCATTTATGATTTATTTCAAGGATGTGAATTAGATAAGCAAACAAGTGATAAACTTTAATAGTTCCCATGGAAGTTAAATAATTTTAAAGAAATGACTATAAAGAGGAGAATAGAATATGAATACAAAGGGAGAAAGTAAACTGGTATTTACAAGTGGGCACACATTAAAAATAAAAAAAAATTATCAGGATCAAGAAATGTACACATGCTTAATGAGATTGATGACTATGATGAGTCTTCACAATACAAAATTCTGTTAGGACTAAAGAATTTATAAACAAAAATGTCACCTAATTCTACACTTCCTTGCAAGCCAAAATACAGGAAGTGAGGAAGCCAAATTGCTACATTGAGCTCAGCTAACCCGGGAAAGCTGTTTCCTGTTCTGCAACACAACGAAAAGTCACTCTGGCAAATCTGTTCACATATTTGAAACAGCAATATGCAAACAAAGAGGCCCGGAGGAGTCACGAACAGGTCACACAGACAGACATGGAATGAAGACAGACAGAGCACAGCTGTGCGGGACAGGGAGACTGAGGAGGGGGAGGGCCAGGAAGCATATATATATATATATTTCTTTTTGAGTTGGAGTCTCACTCTGTCGTCCAGACTGGAGTGCAGTGGCCGCTCCCAGCCACCGCAGCCTCGACCTGCTGGGCTCCGGCGATCCTTCCGCCTCAGCCTTCCAAGTTGCTGGAACTACAGGCGCGTGCTACCACGCCCGGCTAGTTTTTGATTTAATGTGGGGATGCGGTCTCGCCAAGTTGCCCAGGCGGGTCTCGAACCCGCGGGCTCAGGCAATCCACTCTCCTCAGCCTCCTAAAGCACGGGATTACAGGCTGAGCCACCGAGCCCGGCTCCAGGAAGCGTCTCTACGGGAAGGGGTTTTGAGCCTAAAGTGAGTGCAAGGAAGCCCTGCTGATGTCCCAAATAGCGAGACATGGGAAATGCAGACCTGCCTCTTCATCTCAAAGGTTTTTGTTCTTTTCCTCTTTGCCCATGATACTGTTTGTCAACGAGCCACCTTAAGAGAGACAATCCGGAAGTCAACAGTTTATCCAGGCTCTCAAACTTCTGTGGGTGTGAGAGTCGTCTGGGAAATGTGTAAAAATGCAGACTCTGAGGTCTGAGCCAGACCTACTCCATCAGAATCTCTAGGGGTAGGACAGCAGAAGCAGGACTTTTATCAGGTTTCTTGGATGAGAAACCCTATCACACAGATGGATTCGGTTATAGCAAATGGTGGTAATGCACAGAATTTATAAAAGCTTGTACTTAACGCATTTAAAGACATTTTATGAAAACTGGATAATTGAGCTGAATTGAAGCAATCATCGTACGTCTCTGTCTGGATATGCCAGCAGAAGAGGTGATGCTAGCCTACAGGTGCCCACTGTCATATTTATTATGATTATGAAATACACAGAACTTTAATCTCGTGAATTCCCAAGTGGCTGCTCACCTCTCATCCATAGGATCTTCCCATCCACAGCTATCAGGAAGAATCAATGAAGTTGCATATGTGTGCCTAGAACTTCTGTGCCTGCCAGAAGTTCAAAGTGCCTAGAACAATGTTTCCTGCCAACCAAATGCTCAATAAATAGCTCAATAGCTTTATTTAAAAAGCCTTAAAAAATGAATGTGTTAAAAAGATCAAAACATTTTGCTTAGATGTCATATTAGGCAACATCTAAACATGAAGGCAAAAGTGAGAAAGTGAGAAGTTTAAAAAAAAGATCTATTGGCAGGGCGCAGTGGCTCAAGTCAGCACTTTGGGAGGCCGAGGTGAGAGGATTGCCTGAGTCCAGGGGTTCAAGAACATCCTGGGCAACTTGGTGAGACCTCGTCTCTGCAATAAATAATTTAAAAAGATCAACCGGACATGGTGGTGCACACCTGTAGTTCCAGTTACTTGGAAGGCTGAGACACGAGGATTGCCTGAGTCCAGCAAGTCAAGGATGCAGTGACCATGAGCATGCCACTGCACTCCAGCCTAGGCAACAGAGTGAGACTCCACCCACCAAAAAAAATCTATGAAGGGTCTTAATATCAATCTGGCATGAAGATGGCATAAAGCTCTGCTCTTCTTGGAGCTACTGTTCCACATGTGCTCAACAAACTTTTAAATATATTTTAGAGGTGGCAGTAAACTGGCCGAGCTTATCCAGTATCTTCCAGGCTTCTTCCAACCTGTTTTCTCACTCTCTATACTTTGGAAGACAGTTTTCCTTCTAGGTATCTCCCATTGCCCCAAGTCTATTATTCTCAGTCTCTTTGTTACCCTTAGTTTGGCACAGGCAGGTTCCGGAACACATTTGGGTTCTATGCTTGAGTTCTGGAGGAATGTCTTGGTCTCCACAGAGGATTGCTGTGTATTACAAGATAGGTAGAATTCAGTCTCCAATTCTGAACTTATCTTCATGCTATCCACTTTCTTCAGTTCTTCTGTTGGTCATATAATGCAGAGTCTGTACATTATCAACACTCTATTTCCAGTATCTCTCCTGAATTGAGTTCTAAATATGAGCCAAACAGAGGAGACACAATCATTCCCATCTGTCGTACCATTTTCTTTTGAATGCCCTGGTCCTCAAAGGCATCGGGATTCTGGGTTAACCAAATTTTCACTATACTTTAATATCTCAACAAGGTACTTAATACATTTTTGAGTTTAAAAAGAAAGGACAGGAAGGAGGAAGAAAAGTAGACGGTGAGGAGCAAGAAGACAAAAAGGAAGAGGAGGAGGAGGACGAACTGGAGAAGGAGAACATATAGATCCAGTGTAATTGATACTTGAGTAAAGAGACAGTATATGTATTTAATATAACCAGATCAGGATGTTCTTGCATGAAAAGCATATTTGTTGTAGCAAAATACCAAAAAGTCAATGCTATCTCAAAGAAGTGTTATTCTCACAATTCATTCAAATTATTTTCTCAACCACGGATAGGAAGGTAAGATCCAGTCACAAACTAACTTAGATTAGTATACCAAACATAATAAGAAATTTTCCAATTACAGAAGTAATTAACAGAACTGTCTTTTTAACTAGTGAGAATAACCTGCTTTTTCTTAACTGTGTTAAAATTAAAATTGATGTTTACTTAGAAAACAGTCAAATGATGACTATTATATTGATTCACTGAATTTAAGTATTCAAAAAGAATAAAATGACTCTTGAAATTTAATTATCAAAATAATACATTAAGAGTTGGTTATGCTGGAAGAACTCAAATCACTCTATAAAAAAGATACCTGTATGTTAATTACAGCATTGCTCACAATAGCAAGAACATGGAACCAACCGTGCTACCTATCAAAAGAGGACTGGATTAAAAAAATGTGGTACATATACACAATGGAATATTATGCAGCCATAAAGAAGAACAAAATCATGAACTTTCACAGCAACCTGGATGAACTTAGAGTCTATAACACTGGATGATCTTTCACAGAAACAAAGATCTGAATATCACATGTTCTCACTCATAAGTGGACCTTGAGCGACGATCATAATACTATAAGAAAAAAATTGGCAGTAGTGGGAAACTGCAGGGGTGCGGGGTGGGGAAGGCAGGATAGGCAGTAGTAAGAATCTGCCTGGGGAAGTGGGGGCACACCTCATCATCAAGGGTACTTGCATAATGAACATTTGTATACCTATCCCTGAATTGTACCCCACATCTTTAAAATAAAATAATTAAAAGTTTAAAAAAAAGAGTTGGTTATGTAATTTTTAAAAATCTAACAACTAATCGATTTCAGGTACTGTGCAAATTCTTTCTTTTCCCTCAAGCCATGTGAATACAGGTGAATAGAAATTCTGGCATTAGCATTAATGGCCCAATTTTTTAGGATTATTTTATGAACTTCACACTACTTCCTAATATTTGGAAAATAATATGACCCTAACAGCTTCAATGATCCCTACTAAGTCAAGCAGAATACCTCTGGCCTGCTCTTCTTCACCTCATGAGTTCTACCTGGAGTGATTTTTTAGAAATTCTTTGTTGACAATTCATCCTTTTTGGATTAAATATAAATAAATGAAAATGTATACAAGGACCTCTAGGATTAAGATTTCTTCCTTTAGAAAACAAGCACTCCTCTGTGTCAAGTGAGTTTGGTTGCGACATCAGTTGGGAGTTTGATGGTCCTCACCCCAGCTTTTCTTCATCTGTAGGATCACCTATCTCAAGACATGCTAACAAGACTGCCTCTTCTATAAAATTGAATCTTGATAGTAGGAAAAAAACAAAACAATACAAAACAAAAAACAGGTACACTCAAATCATTGTGATGGTAGCCCTTTGAAGGGATATACCAATAGTTCTTAATTCCTCTTGCTTGAGAATAATAATGCTGATTCCAGTCCCTCTTCAAGGCCTAATTATTTAAGGTGTCCTCCTGTTTTTTTTATTTTACTTCATATTATAGAATAAAATGAAGGATTCATCATCTAGACAGAATGAAATGTTTTATTTCAAAAATTTACCAGCAGACGTGGAAGATGGCAGCTGAGCCAGTCAAACCATGTGAGTCCTGGTGTGAGCGAGTGACTGTATGGAAAATTTTGTGTACATGCTGGTGAATGAGTGGGTGTGTGACTGGCTGGCTGAGTGAGGGCTAGAGAGCTAACGGCCAGGGATCTCCTGGTGCAATGGCAGGTGCCAGAGTTGCTGAGCTAGGACCCGAGTGATACCCAGGATGCAGAAGCCGAGTGCCATTTTCTTTATCTTTTTTTTCTCTTTTAATTTTGAAATTGTGGGGTACAATTCAGGGTTAGGAATACAAATGTTCATTGTGCAGTTACCCTTATTGATGAGGTGTGCCCTCTCTTCGCCAGGCAGATATCAACTATTGTCAATCCCAGCTACCCATCCCCCCCCTCCTTCCCCAAAGTTTCCCACTACTTTCAATCCCTTCCTACAGTAATATGGTAGTTGTTCAAGGTCCACTTATGAGTGAGAGCATGTGATACTCAGCTCTTTGTTTCTGTGAGAGATCATTCACTATTATAAACTCTAATTCCATCCACATTGCTGTGAAGTTCATGATTTTGTTCTTCTTTATGGCTGCATAATATTCCATTGTATATATGTACCACATTTGTTAATCCAGTCCTCTTTTGATGGGCAGCATGGTTAACTCCATGTTCTTGCTATTGTGAACAATACTGCGATAAGCATACATGTGCAGGTATTTTTTTATAGAGTGACCTGAGTTCTTCTGGGTATATTGCCAGGAGGGGATTGCGGGTTCATATGGAAGGTCAATTTTTAGATCTTTTAGGAATTGCCACACTGATTTCCACAGAGGCTGTACTAGTTTACACTCCCACCAACTGTGTAGAAGTGTTCCCTTTTCACCACATCCTCTCCAGTATCTGTTATTTTCTGAGATATTGATGATGACCATTCTGAATAGAGTTGGGTGGTATCTCAGTGTAGTTTTAATTTGCATCTCCTTGATGACTAGTGAGGCTGAACATTTTTTCATGTGTCTGTTGGCTTCTTGCTTGTCTTCTTTTGCGATGTGTCTATTCATATCTTGAGCTCACTTTGTAATGGGCTGTTTGGTTTTTTCTTTTCAGCACGTTTGAGTTCCTTGTAGATCCTTGATGTTAGGCCTTTGTCAGACATGGAGTTGGCAAATATTTTTTCCCCAGTCTGTGGGTTGTCTTTCTGCTCTCTTGATGGTTTCTTTGGCTTTGCAGAAGCTTGTCAGTTTAATGAGGTCCCACTTATCTGTCCTATCTCTCATGGCCTGGACATTCGGGTTTTGATCAGGAATTTATTACCACTTCCAACTTCCATAAGAGTGTCTCCTGCATTTTCTAAGGTTCTTACAGTTTGAGGTTTTACATTTAGGTCTGTGATCCATTTAGAGTTAATTTTTGTGTATGGGGATAAGTAGGGGTCCTGTTTCAATCTTCTGCATGTGGTCAGCCAGTTTTCTCAACAACATTTACTGAATAGGTTCTCCTTTCCCCAGTAGTGGGTGGTGGAGGCTTTGTCAAAAATGAGTTGGTTGAGAAATGAGATTTTGCTTCTGGAATCTCAATTCTATTCCATTGATCTATATGTCTGTTCTTGTACCAATACCAGGCTGTTTTAATTATTGTAGCTTTATAGTATAGTTTAAAGTCTGGGAGTGTGATACCTCCTGCTTTGTTTTTTGTTTTTTGTTTTTTGCAGAGGATTTTTTGGCTATTCTTGGTTGTTTATGTTTCCATATGAGTTCCTGTATTGTTTTTTCTAGGTCTGAGAAGAATGTCGCTGGTGATTTGATGGGTATTGCATTAAATCTGTAGATTGCCTTAGGTAAAATGAACATCTTAACAATGTTGATTGTTCCAATCCATGAGCATGGAATATTTTTCCACTTGTTTATGTCATCTTTGATTTCTTTGAGCAGTTTTGTAGTTTTCATTAGAAGGTCTTCTACATCTCTGGTTAGAAAGATGCCAAGGTATTTCAATTTTTTGTGGCTATTGTAAATGGAATTGTGCTTTTTATTTGGGTTTCTGTTTGTTTATTATTGGTGTATAGAAATGCAGTTGTCTTTTGTACATTTTATTTTATACCCTGAGACTTTGCCAAAGTCCTTTATCAGTGCCAGGAGGTTTTTGGAAGATTCTCTTGGGTTTTCAAGGTATACAATCATGTCATCTGCAAAGAGAGATAACTTGACTTGCTCTTTTCCTATCTGGATACCCCTGATCACCTTCTCTTTTCTGATTGCCCTAGCCAGGACTTCCAAAACTATGTTGAACAGGAGGGGCAAGAGGGGGCATCCTTGTCTTGTTCCAGTTTTCAGGGGAAATTGTTCCAATTTTTGTCTGTTTAGGAGTATGCTGGCTGTGGGTTTCTTGTAGATGGCTTTTACTATTTTGAGGTATGTTTCACATATGCCTGGATGTTCAAGGATTTTTATCAAGAAGGGGTGCTGGATTTTATCAAAAGCTTTTTCTGCATCTAATGATATAATCATGTGGTTTTTGTTTTTACACTTGTTTATGTATTTAATTGTGTCTATGGTCTTTCGAATGCTGAACCAGCCTTGCATCCTGGGGATGAAGCCTACTTGGTCATGATGGATGATTTTTGAGATGTGTTGTTGAATCCGGTTTGCTAGGATCTTATTGAGAATTTTAGCATCTATGTTCATCAAAGATATTTGCCTGTAGTTGTCTTTCTTTGAGTCTTTTACCTGGCTTGAGTATCAATGTGATGTTAGCTTTATAAAATGATTTGGGTGGGTACCATCTTTCTCAATCACCTGGAATACTTTCAATAGGATTGGTACCAGTTTCTCCTTGTATATTTTGTAGAATTCTGCTGGAAAGCCATCTGGTCCAGTGCTTTTTTTTTTTTTTTTTTTTTTGTCGGTAGTTTTCTTACGACGTAATCAATTTCCTTGATTGTTACTGGTCTATTCAGGGTCTCAGTGTCTTTTTGTTTCAACCTAGGGATGTTTGTGATGTCAGAAAGTCCTCCATTTCCTTTAGGTTTTCGAGTTTGTTTCCATACAATTGTACATAGTAGTCTCTGAAAATCTTTTGTATTTCTTCATGGTCAGTTGTGACTTCATCTTTTGTGTTTCTGATTGAGTTTATTTGGACTTTTTCTCTCTTTGTCTTGGTCAGTCTGACTAGGGGACCATCTGTCTTGTTTATCCTATCAAAGAACCAGCTTTTTGTTTCATTTTTTTTTTTGTATTATTTTTTTGTCTTCAATGTCCTGAATGGAGGTTTTATTTTGATGATCTGGATTCTTCTGCTGAAGTTAGGGTTTTGGTGGTCTTGCATTTCCAGCTTCCTTAGGTGACTTGTTAGGCTGCTAACTTGTGATCTTTCTATTTTCTTCATGTGTGTTTGTAAAGATATGAATTCCCCTCTTACTACTGCTTTCATGGCATCCTAGAGATTTTGGTAAGATGTTTCTTCATTTTCATTTGTTTCCAGGGAACTTCTAATCTCTGTTTTGATGTCATCACTGATCCAGGAGTTGCTTAGCCTCGTACTGTTTATTGTCCATGTCTTTGTGGGTTTTGGGGGAACTTTGTTAGTGTTGATATTTATTTTTATTCCACTGTGGTCTGAGAAGGTGCATGGAAAAATTTCAGTCTATGAAATTTACTTATGTTTGTTTTATGGTCAATGATGTGGTCGATTTTGGAGTACGTTCCATCTGGTGATAAGTAGAATGTATATTCTGTGATCATTGGATGGAGTGTTCTGTAGGTATCAATTAGGTCCATTTGTTCAAGAGTCTCATTGAGGTTCTGGATCTCCTTGCTGGTTTTTTGTCTTGATGTTCTGTCCACAGTTGTAAGTGGGTAATTAAAGTCCCCAGTTATGATAGTGCTAGAGTCAATGTCTTTTTAAAGTTTCCACACTAGCCGCTTTACAAACTTTGGTGCTCCTTTGTTTTGTGCATATATGTTTAGAATGGATATTTCTTGTTGATGGATTGAAACTTTTATCATTACATAGTGACCTTCTTCATCTTTTGAAATTTTTGATAGCTTAAAGGGTATTTTGTCTGAGATTAAAATTGCAACTCTAGCCTTCTTTTGTGTTCTATTCGCCCGAAATTTTATTTCCCATCCTTTTATTTTGAGTCTGTGAATGTCCTTTCTGGTGAGATGAGTCTCTTGGAGACAATATATTATCGCCTTATGATATTTTATCCATTTTGCCTTTCTATGCGTTTTCAGTGGTGCATTTAATCCATTCACATTCAGGCTAATTATTGAAATGTGAGCATTTATCCCTGTCAAGGGATTCTTATAGAGGTGTTGTTGATTTTGTCTATTTGTTGTGTTTCTTTTAATCTTGGGGTTGATTCATGTGTGTTTTCAATCTTTTTCCGCACGCTTGTGAAGAATGTTGTTGTTCTTTTTTCCCTTTCTTCTGTTTTTAATACTTTCTTAAGTGTTTCTTGTAGGGCTGGTCTAGAGACAGCATAAGTGTTTGGGGATTGAATGTCTGGGAAAGATTTTAATTCTCCCTTACGGGTGAAGCTTAGTTTAGCTGGGTAGGTTATTCTTGGTTGAAATTGATTATCTTTGAGGACTTTGAAAATTGGATTCCAAGCTCTCCTAGCCTGAAGTGTTTCTGTATATAAATCTGCTGCTATTCTAATTGGTCTTCCCCAGGAGGTAGTCTGACTTTTTCTCTTGCTGCCTTTAGGATTTTTTCTTTTATACCTACTTTGTTTAGGCAAATTATTGTGTATCTGGGAGTTGGTCTTCTATTTGTTGTCTTGCAGGGGTCTCTGAATATCTTGTGTTTGAATTTTCGTATCACTGATGAGATGAGGGAAGTTTTCTTGAATAATTTCATGGAATGTTTGTTCCAGGGTTGTCTCTGTCTCTTTTTCTGCCTCAGGAAGTCCAATTACTTTTAGGTTCAGTCTCTTGAAGTAATTGCTCATCTCTTAAAGGTTTTGTTCTGTCTCTTTAAGCTTCTTTTCTATGGTTTGGACAGTTTGGGTTAGTTCTATATTTTGGTCCTCAAAATCTGAGCTTCTTTCTTCTGCTTGTCTAATTCTACTTTCCATGCTTATTAGTTTGTTATTTATTTCTATCACAGTATTCTTTACTGCTGATATCTCTGTTATCAACTCCTTCCTATTATCCTCTTGTCATTCCTCAATTCTTTTTATTCTCTCTATTATTGTCTTGATGTCTGGGCTTGTAGTATGTGACCAGTCATTCTGGGAGCTCTTCATTGTTTGCACTCCGATGCCTGTTTTCTCAGTGTCTGATCTCCCAGGGTATGTGTGAGACCTATATTTTTCTTTTGGTTTTTCTTCATTTGTGTAGATTTTCCTCCCCACTTTTCCCTTTTTTCCCCCTCTTCTTTAATTTTGTTATTCAGGGGTGGCAGGGTTGCTTTTACTTCTGTTTGCTTGATCTATTCTTTCTTGTGTGAATCCTCTAGCTCTGTTTACTTCTGAAACTTGACTATGGGTGGAGGGTTGTACTTTTTTTTACAGTTTTGATATTGAATTAGAAGGGGAAGTTGGGATTCAAAATCTATCTGCAGATCCCAATATACACTGACAGGTATATGAATACCCTGGAACCTACTTCCCACTGCCTTGCAATCTGTCCATGCAGTGGGGGAATAGGTTTACTCCCTGAAAGCAAAGTGGGGTAAGAAAAAGGAAAGGAATGGAACAGGGGAGGGGAGGAAGAGGAAGGTGGAGAGTGAGAAGAGTAAGAGGGAAAACAAACTACCAACTAATAAATGAAGAGACGCCAAGACAGAAAAGAGAAAAAAAAAATGCAAGTCCCAGTGTGAGTGAGTGAGTGTATGGAAAACTTTGTGTACATGCTGGTGAACAAGTGGGAGTGTAAGTGGCTGACTGAGTGAGGGCTAGGGAGCTAGTGGCCAAGGATCTCCTGGTGCAGTGGCTGGTGCCAGAGCTGCTGGACTTGGACCCTAGTGATTCCCAGGATGCAGAAGCTGAGTGCCATTTTCTTTATTTTTTTAAATCAACAAAACCATCCTTAGGATGAAAATGCTATGGGAGACTATCTAAATGGGGAATCAAGAGCAAGTGGCCAGGCCCCTGCTGCAATAGCTGGTGCTGCAGTTTCTCTGCTTGGTCCCTGGCTCTTCCAGGGTCACAGAAGCAGAGTGCCATTTTTTTAAAATGGACAGAAGTGTTCCTGTGGAAAGTGGAAGGGAGAGAGTGTCACCCCAGGCTCTACATCACCACTGGCAGTAGGGGCTGCTGACTCTAGGCTTTGCCTCACCATTTCTGTGCCTGGCAGGACACTGGCAGCAGGGGCTGCAGAGGGAGTCCAGAGGCAAAGTTCCACAGAAGAGGACAACAGAGGTACACCACCACCATCTTGAAGGTGGGGCAGGAAAGTGCTCTGACTTGCTCACCACAGAGCAGCAGACCTAATCTCTGTGACTGGCAGATCAACTACTTAGGGACTGATTGTGACCCAGAGGGAATATCCTGAAAGCACAAACTACAGAGGGACCTGACAAGTGCTGAATTCCAGGTGCCCCACCCCGACCCTGATCCAGCTGTGACACAAAGGGTGAGGACAGAAAAGGATGAGGAAGGACTCCAAAGAGATCAGTGGTGAGTTTGGGGCTGACCCAAACCCCCTCCTCCCCGGCAATCCTCTGAACATCAGACCCACATAGATGGGCCACAACTGAGTGGGACAAACCCAGGCAGACAGTGGATATCAGTCACAGTAGGAGAACACCATTCCAGGATAGGTCTGGCTGGGAACTCCCTTTCAGTACATATCCGGGGAAGAGACAACCCTGCACCTCCCCATGGGAGGAGATCTTCCTGACCATATGGGAGTGAGAGGGGAGGACTGCAGCCCCATCCACCTCCACTGTCTTTCCTCCTTCCCTGCTCCAGACACTGATGGACAGTGAAAGAGGTGGCTCTGCAGGAGACACCTGATAAGAGGAACAATTACAGAGCCTGCCACAAAAGGGCAGTTTTTTTTTTTAATTTTTAATTTTTGTTTTTTAATTTTTATTTTTTTAACTTTTAAAAAATTCTTTGACTGTTTGTTAGTTCATCTATTTTTAAAAATATTTTTCCTTTGTGCAAGAATATGTATGAGATGGTTTGATCTGCAGCTCCCCAGTTTTTTTTCTCTTTTTCTGTTTCTTTCTTCTTTTATTTGTGGTTTTCTGTTTGTGTGTGTATATGAATGATTAAGCATTCGACTTTCAATTTTGTTGTTGTTGTTTGTTTTTGCTCTTTTGTTCTTCTGGGTTTTTTTAATTTACATTTTTTATAATTTAAGGGGTATGTAAATATATGTGTGAGGGTTTGATCTGAATTCTTTTTTTCCCAGTCTTTCTGTTTGTCTTCTCTATTCACTTTGTGCTAGGCCTGTGTGTGTGTGTATGTGTGTGTGTGTGTGTGTGTGTGTGTGCGCGCGCGCCCATTTAGTTTTCTTGGTTTTTTGTTGTTGTTGTTTCTTTTGTTACACTTTGTTGTTATTTCAGTTTGTTTTGGGGTGTGTGTGTATGTCTGTGTCTGTATGTATTCAGTTGTTTTTTTTCATTGGTTTCTGCTTTGCATCATCATATAGAGCAGTGGTGGGGGTAGGTCTCAGGGAACACATGCCACAATAAGTGAACACTGTAATTTGCAAGTCGTTTCTGAATCCTAAGGCCCCATTCTCTACTTTAGATGAATTTCAAAAACTACAAGATAAAACAAAGCTTCCCATCTACTGTTCTATTTCAAAATAGAACATATCCAAAGCCTAGATCAAGGAAGAATAGAGGACTGAGCAAACATCAGAAGGGAAAGCATCTCCTACTTACATTGAATAACAGGACTAAAGAGTTAAACAAGAGATATGTCACAAATGAGGAAAAACCAAAGGAATACCACAGGCAATTTCAAGTGTACCAAAGACAAAACTCCTTAAAAATCATACCTTGATGCCCCAAAAATGGAAGTCATCAATGACTGGCCTCAGAATATGACAGAGATTAGGGAAAGAGTAAATAAGACTCAAAAAAGACAAGATGCAACACTGAAAGAACTTGTAACAGATTTTGGCAATAAAAAATTTCATCCAGGAAATAAATAACAAGATGACAAGCAAGGAAAGCAGAATTAATCTAGCTGAAGAAAGAATATCAGAACTTGAGTACCAGAACATGGAATTAACCCAATCTGTAAAGAACATAGAAAGAAAATGCAGAAAGAAAGGACAAAGCCTACAAGAGATGTGTGATTATATCAAGAGGCTTAACCTATGCCTGATTGTTATCCCAGAAGAAGAAAGAGAAATGAAGAACAACTTGGAGCAAGTATTCCAGGAGGTAATCCAAAATACATTCCCCATCTCTCCAGAGAGGTGACCAACCAAGCACAAGAGATACAGAAACCCCCACAAGACATAAAATGAGAAGACCAACCCCTAGACACATAGTAATTCACCTACACAAAGTAAACACAAAATAAAAAATCCTAAAGTCAGCAAGAGAGAAAGATCAGACTACCTACCAGGGAAACCCAATCAGAATAGCAGCAGACCTATCAGCAGAAACACTACATGAAAGAAGGAACTGGAGCCCTATATTCAAAGTCCTCAAAGATAAACAATTTCAAACAAGAATTTCCTATCCAACCAAGCTCAACTTCATCAGTGATGGAGAATTAAAATCCTTCCCAGACATTCAATCCCTAATAGATTATGCAGCTTCCAGGCCAACTCTACAGGAAACACTTAAAAAGGTATTAAGCAAAGAAGAAAGAAAGAAAAAAAAAAAGAATGATCACACACTTCCCAAGAAAAAAGAAGAGTACAGAATCAACAGAGAATACAGCACAACAAACTTGAAAACACACACACACAACAACCTCAAAGTCAAAGAAAAAACTTTATAAGAACCTCATGACAGGGATAAACAATCATATTTCAATAATCAGCCTGAATGTGAATGGGCTAAATGTACCACTGAAAAGATACAGAATGCAAACTGGATAAGAAACTATGACCCCATTAGTTTCTGCATCCAGGAGACTCAGCTCACTACAAGGGATGCACACAGACTCAAAGTTAAAGAATGGAAAACGAGTGTCCAGACAAATGGATCACAAAAGAAGGCAGGAGTTGCAATCTTAATATCAAACAAAACAACCTTTAAGCTATCAAAAATTTTAAAAGATGCAAAAGGACACAGCATAATGATAAAAGGTTCAATCCATCAACAAGAAATATTCGTCCTAAACATATATGCACCCAACACAGGTGCATCAGCATTTATAAAGCAACTGCTAAGTAAACTAAAAAAAGAGATTGACTCCAACACTATTATAGCAGGGGATTTGACTATCCCACTAACAGCGCTAGATAGATCAACAAGGCAAAATATCAACAAGGAGATCCAGAACCTAAACTGGACACTTGACCAAATGGACTTAATAGATACCAACAGATTATTCCACTCAACAACCACAGAATATACATTCTACTCATCACCACATGGAATGTACTCCAAGATTGATCACATCCTTGGCCATAAATCAAGCATAAACAAATTCCATAAGGTTGAAATCTTGCCATGCACATTCTCAGACCACAGTGGAAAAATAAATATCAACACCAACAAAATTTTCCCAAATTCCACAAAGACATGGACACTAAACAGCATAATGCTGAACAACTACTGGGTCAACACTGAAATCAAAGCAAAAATGAAAAGATTCCTGGAAAGAAAAGAAAATGAAGAAATATCTTATCAAAACCTCTGGTAAGATGAAAGCAGTCCTCAGAGGGGAATATATATCTCTACAAGCACACATCAAGAAAACAAAAACATCAGAAGTTGAGAGCCTAACAAATCACCTAAGGGAGCTGGAAAGAGAAGACCACCAAAACTCCAACTTTAGCAGAAGAATCCAAATCATCAAAATTTGAACCCAAATAAGGGACATAGAAGACAAAAATATCATAGAAAACATTAACAAAACAAAAAGATGATTCTTTGGAAGAATTAACAAGATTGATGGACCCCTAGCCAGAATGACAAAGAAAAAGAGAGAAAAAACCCAAATAAACACAATCAGAAATACAAAGATCAAATCACAACTGACCCTGAAGAAATACAAAAGATTATCAGAGATTACTATGTACACCTATTGGAAACAAACTAAAACACCTCAAAAATCATCCACCATGACCAAGTAGGCTTCATCCCCAGGATGCAGGGGTGGTTCAACATTCACAAGACCATAAATGTAATTAAATACATCAGCAGATGTAAAATTTAGTGATTATATCACTAAATGCAGAAAAAAGCTTTTTGATAAAATTCAGCATCACTTCTTGATAAGAACCCTCAAACATCTAGGTATAGATGGAACATACCTCAAAATAGTAAGTGCCATTTACAATAAACCCACAGCTAACAAATTGCTAAATGGCCAGAAACTGGAAACATTTCTCCAGAAAACTGGAACAAAACAAGGCTGCCCACTCTCATCCCTCATCCCTCTTGCTCAACATTGTGTTGGAAGTCCTAGCTTGGGCAATTGAACAAGAGAAGGAAATTGGGGGTATCCAAATAGGAAAAGAGGAAGTCAAGTTATTCCTCTTTACTTATGATATGATCCCATACCTTGAAAATCCAAGAAAATCTGTTAAAAACCTACTTGCACTGATAAAGCAAAGTCTCGAGGCACAAAATAAATGTGCAAAAGACAGTTGCATTCCTATACACCAACAAGCAGGCAGAGACCGAAAGTAAATGCACAATCCCATTCACAATAGCCACCAAAAAAATGAAGTGAAAGACCTTTACAATGAGAACTACAAAACACTGCTCAAAGAAATCCAAGAAGACGCAAACAAATGGAAAAACATTCCATACTCATGGATAGGAAGAATCAACATTGATAAGATGTCCATCCTACCAAAGGCAATCTACAGATTCAATGCAATACCCATTAAGTTACCAACATCATTCTTCTCAGACCTGAAAATGACAATATAAAAATTCATATGGAAGCATAAATGACCTTGAATAGCCAAAACAATCCTAGCA
>NW_007259918.1:91940-93060 GCF_000164805.1 Carlito syrichta
CAAATAAACACAATCAGAAATACAAAGATCAAATCACAACTGACCCTGAAGAAATACAAAAGATTATCAGAGATTACTATGTATACCTCTGTGGAAATAAACTTGATAATCTAAATGAAATGGAGGACTTTCTGACATCACACAACCTCCCCAGGTTGAAACAAGAAGACACTGAGGCCAATAACAACCCAAAAAATTGACTTTATCATATGAAAACTATCCACCAAAAAAAAAAAAAACACACCCTGGATTAGATGGCTTTCCAGTCAAATTCTATAAAACATACAAGGAGGAGCTGATACCAATCCTATTGAAAGTATTCCAGGCAATTGAGAAGGATGAAATTCTGCCCAAATCATTTTACAAAGCTAACATCACACTGATACCCAAACTGGGTAAAGAGCCAAAAAAGAAAGAAAGAAAGAGAACTACAGGCCAATATCCCTTATGAACATAGAAGCAAAAATCTTTAACAAGATTCTATCAAATTGGATCCAAAAACACACCTCAAAAATCATCCACCATGACCAAGTAGGCTTCATCCCCAGGATGCAGGGGTGGTTCAACATTCACAAGACCATAAATGTAATTAAATACATCAGCAGATGTAAAATTTAGTGATTATATCACTAAATGCAGAAAAAAGCTTTTTGATAAAATTCAGCATCACTTCTTGATAAGAACCCTCAAACATCTAGGTATAGATGGAACATACCTCAAAATAGTAAGTGCCATTTACAATAAACCCACAGCTAACAAATTGCTAAATGGCCAGAAACTGGAAACATTTCTCCAGAAAACTGGAACAAAACAAGGCTGCCCACTCTCATCCCTCATCCCTCTTGCTCAACATTGTGTTGGAAGTCCTAGCTTGGGCAATTGAACAAGAGAAGGAAATTGGGGGTATCCAAATAGGAAAAGAGGAAGTCAAGTTATTCCTCTTTACTTATGATATGATCCCATACCTTGAAAATCCAAGAAAATCTGTTAAAAACCTACTTGCACTGATAAAGCAAAGTCTCGAGGCACAAAATAAATGTGCAAAAGACAGTTGCGAGGAGACGGGGCAAGATGGCGACGGCATAGGTGAACTTGTGAGATTCTCTGAACGTGAGTTCTG
>NW_007259918.1:93080-102879 GCF_000164805.1 Carlito syrichta
CATATCTGTCGGGGGATGGGAAACACTTCTTATCTACAGGGTGCCGGAATGAAACGTCATTGTACACCTACCCTTAACTGTACCCCACAAAACCATAATAAAAACTACTGATTAATGAAAAAAAAAAAAAAGACAGTTGCATTCCTATACACCAACAAGCAGGCAGAGACCGAAAGTAAATGCACAATCCCATTCACAATAGCCACCAAAAAAATGAAGTGAAAGACCTTTACAATGAGAACTACAAAACACTGCTCAAAGAAATCCAAGAAGACGCAAACAAATGGAAAAACATTCCATACTCATGGATAGGAAGAATCAACATTGATAAGATGTCCATCCTACCAAAGGCAATCTACAGATTCAATGCAATACCCATTAAGTTACCAACATCATTCTTCTCAGACCTGAAAATGACAATATAAAAATTCATATGGAAGCATAAATGACCTTGAATAGCCAAAACAATCCTTAGCAAAAGAAACAAAGCAGGTGGTATCACACTTCCAGACTTTAAGCTTTACTATAAGGCTACAGTAATCAAAACTACCTGGTATTGGCACAAGAACAGGCATGTAAACCAATGGAACAGTATAGATATTCTGGAACCAAAGTCTCTATTTCTCAACCAACTCATCTTTGACAAAACCTCCAACAACAACCACTGGGGAGAGGAGAACCTATTCGGTAAATGGTGCTGGGAAAACTTGTTGATCACCTGCAGAAGATTGAAGCAGGACCCCTATCTATCACCATACACAAAAATTTACTCTAAATGGATCAAAGACCTAAATGTAAAACCTCAAACGATAAGAATCTTAGAAAATGCAGGAGGCACCCTTATGGAAATTGGAACTGGCAACCAATTTCTGACCAAAACCCCAAGTGCTCATATCATAAAAAATAAGACAGACAAGCGGGACCTCATCAAACTGACGAGCTTCTGCAAAGCAAAAGAAACCATCAAGAGAGCAGGGAGACAGCCCACAGAATGGGAAAAAATATTTGCCAACTGTATATCTGACAAAGACCTAATATCTAGGATCTACAAGGAACTCAAACGCACCAGAAGGAAAAAAGCAAACAGCCCCATTAAAAAGTGGGCAAAAGACATGAATAGACACTTCTCAAAAGAAGATATATGGGCAGCCAACAGACACATGAAAAAGTGCTCAGCCTCACTCATCATCACACAAATGCAAATCAAAACCACATTGAGATACCACCTAACCCCAGTAAGAATGGCCATCATTAATAAAACAAATAACAACAGATGCTGGCAAGGATGTGGAGAGAAAGGAACACTTCTACACTACTGGTGGGAATGTAAACTAATGCAACCTCTTTGGAAGACAGTATGGCAATTTCTGAAAGAACTAGAAATTGACCTTCCATATGACCCAGCAATTCCCCTATTGGGAATATACCCGGAGGAACTCAAATCATTCTACAAAAAAGACACCTGCACACATATGTTTGTTGCAACTCTATTCACAATAGCAAAAGCATGGAACCAACCACGTTGCCCATTGAAGCTGGACTGGATTTTTAAAATGTAGTACATATACACAATTGGATATTATGCAGCCTTAAAGAAAGATAAACATATGTACTTTGCAGCAACTTAGATGGATTTAGAGTTGATCATATTCAGTGATCTATCACAGAAACAAAGAACAGAGTACAATACGTTTTCACTCATAAGCAGACCTTGAACAATTATTATAATACTATAAGAAAGGGATCGGCAAACTGGGAATCCATAGTGGGAAACTGTCAGGGGATGGGAGGTGGGATTGGCTGTTGAGGGCAACTGCTGGGGAAGAGAGGGGCATACCTCATCAACAAGTGTACCTGCATAATCAATGTTTGTATACCTAACCCTAAATTGTACCTCAAATCATTATAATAAAAAAAATTTACCAGCCACCCTTCTGTTTATATGAGCCATTCAGCACATAACAGAGTAGCCCTAGACAGTATTTATCTAATTGCAGAATTAGAGGCAAACCCTAGAGTTATTTTATTCATTTCATTTCTTTCTCACAGTTATAATGTCTGTAGATACTTGTGAATTACTTATTGATTCTCATCATCACCCAGGGATCTTATTCATGTGTTATTTACACTGTTGTCCAGCTTATTATCTGATTTAACAATCACCCTTTCTATGAACAACATTTCTAAAAGTTAGTACCTTTCTGTCAGTGATGGGTCTTTTATTTTAATTTTAAAGATGTGGGGTACAATTCAGATTTAGGTATACAACATCTCATCATACAGGTAAAGTTTGGGCCTCCCTTTGGTCCCCACTTCACCTGGTTTGAGATCAGGTGCCTTTTTTGATGTTATACACACCCCCCCATGAGGCAGTGTCCTGCTACTGACAATCCTTTTCTTGTTGTATTATGGTAAATGTTCTTTCATTGTTCACTTATGAGTGAGAACATGTGGTACTCAGTTCTTTGTTTCCGTGATTGATCACTGAATATGATAGACTCTAAATCCATTCAAGTTGCCGTAAAGTCCATGATTTTGTTCTTCTTTATGGCTGTGTAATATTCTATCCTGTACACATACCATATTTTTTTAACCAGCCCACTTTCAATAGGCAGCACAGTTGGTTCCATGTTTTTGGTATTGTGAATAGCGCTCTACAAAAACATGTATGCAGGTATCTTTTTTGTAGAGTTATTTACTTTCCTCCAGGTATATTCCCAGGAGGAGGATTGCTGGGTCATATGGAAGGTCAGTTTCTAGTTCTTTTATGAATTGCCACACTGTAGTCCATAGAGGATAAACTAGTTTGTATTCCCACCAACAGTGTAGAAGTGTTCTCTTTTTCCCACATCCTCATCAGCATGTGTTTTTTTTTATTAATGATGTCCATTCTTACTGGAGTTAGGTGGTATCTCGATGTGGTTGAGCATTTTTCATGTGTCTGTTGGCTGCTCATATATCTTCTTTTGAGATGTGTCTATTCATGTCTTTTGCCCACTTTTAAATGAAGCTGTTAGGTTGTTTTGTTTTGTTTTGTTTTCTCACACATTTGAGTTCCTTATAGATCCTGGATGTGAGGCCTTTATCAGATAATATGGTTGGCAATATTTTTTCCCATTCTGTGGGCTATCTTCCTATTCTCTTGATGGTTTCTTTTACTTTTCAGAAGATTTTCAGTTTGATGAAGTCCCACTTATCTATCTTATCTCCTAGGGCATGGGTTTTGGGGATTTTATTAGGAATTGGTCGCATATTCTGATTGCCATAAAGGTGTCACCTGCATTTTCTAAGATTCTTAATGTATGAGGTTTTATACATTAGGATTTTTATCCATTTGGAGTTGCTTTTTGTGTATGGTAATAGGTAGAAGTCCTGTTTCATTCTTCTGCATGTGGTCAGCCAGTTTTCTCAGCACCATTTACTGAATAGGTTCTCCTCTCCCCAGTGGTTGTTGTTGGAGGCTTTGTCAAAGATGAGTTGGTTGAGAAATAGAGGCTTTGGTTCCAGAATATCTACACTGTTCCATTGGTTTACATGCCTGTTCTTGTGCCAATACCAGGTTGTTTTGATTACTGTAGCCTTATAGTAAAGCTTAAAGTCTGGAAGTGTGATACCTCCTGCTTTGTTCTTTTGCTAAGGACTGTTTTGGCTATTCAAGGTCATTTATGCTTCCATATGAATTTCTATATTGTCATTTCCAGGTCTGAGAAGAATGATGTTGGCAATTTAATGGGTATAGTGTTGAATCTGTAGATTGCCTTTGGTAGATGGACATCTTAACAATGTTGATTCTTCCAGTCCATAAGAATGGAATATTTTTCCATTTGTTTGCACCATCTTTTACTTCTTTGAGCAGTTTGCAGTTTTTGATGTAAAGGTGTTTCACTTCTCTGGTTAGGAAGATGCCAGGGTATTTCATTGTTTTTGTAGCCATTGTGAATGGAATTGTGCTTTTTATTTGGTTCTCTGCCCATTTGTTGTTGGTGTATAAGAATGTGACTGTCTTTTGCACATTTATTTTGTACTCTGAGACTTTACCAAAGTCTTTTATCGGTGCAAGGTTTTTTAGAAAGTCTATTGGATTTTTGAGGTATAGGGTCATATTGTCAGCAAAGAGTGATAATTTGACCTCTTTTCCTATTTGGATATGCCTGATTTCTTTCTATTGTCTAATTGCTCTAGCTAGGACTTCAAACACTATGTTGAACAGGAGAGGTGAGAGTGCGCAGACTGTCTAGTTCTGCTTTTCAGGAGAAATGCTTCCAATTTCTGTCCACTTAGCAATATGTTGGCTACGAGTTTATCAATATGATGGCTCTTTCTATTGTGAAGTGTTCTCTCTATGCCTAGGTGCTCAAGGATTTTTATCAAGAGGGGATGCTGAACCAGCCCTGCAACCCAGGGATGAAGCCTACTTGGTCATGGCAGATCATTTTTAAAATGTGTTGTTGGATCCAATTTGCTAGAATCTTGTTGAGTATTTTTGCATCTATGTTCATCAGGCCTATTGGCCAGTAGTTCTCTTTCTAAATTGGATCTTTACCTGGTTTGGATATCAGTGTGATGTTAGCTTCATAAAATGATTTAGGGAGTGTTTCATCTTTCTCAATTGTCTGGAATACTTTCTTTTTTTGTAATCAATATTTTTTATTATGATATTGTGGGGTACATTTAAGGGATAGGTATACAAATATGCTTCGTGAACTGGTTTGGTGGCTCAGCCTGTAATCCCATGCCTTTGGGAGGCTGAGGTGAGTGGATTGCCTGAGCCACGGGTTTGAGACCTGCCTGGGCAATTTGGCGCAACCTCAACTCTACAATAAAATCAAAATTAGCTGGGCATGGTAGCACATGCCTGTAGTTCCAGCTACTTGGAAGGCTGAGGTGGAATGATCGCCAGAGCCCAGCAGGTAGAGGCTGTGGTGGCCAGGAGTGGCCACTGTACTCCAGGCTAGGTGACAGAGACTAAAAAAAAAAATGCTTCGTTCAGGCACCCTTGTTGATAAGAGGAGTCTCCCCGTCCCCAGACAGATATTTACTACCATTAGTCCCATCTCCCTTACCTCCCACCCCCATAGTTTCCCACCATCAGACATTTTCTTACAGTAGTACATTGGATGATCAAGGTCCCCTATTTGAGTGAGAACATATGATACTCAGATCTTTGTTTTTGTGAGAGATCACTCAGTATTATAGACTCTAGTTCCATACAGGTTGCTGCAAAATTCATCATTTTGTTCTTTTTTATGACTGCATAGTATTCCATCGTGTATATGTACCGCATTTTTTTAAACCAGTCCTCTTTTGATGGACAGCATGGTTGATTACAGGTTCTTGCTATTGTGAACAATGCTGCAATAAACATTCATGTGCAGGTTATCTTTTTGATACAGTGATTTGAGTTCTTCAGGGTATATTCCCAGTAGGGGGATTGCGGGGTCATATGGGAGGTCGATATTTAGAGCTTTTAGAAATCGCCACACTGCTTTCCACAGAGGTTGCACTAGTTTACACTCCCACCAACAGTGTAGAAGTGTTCCCTTTTCACCACACCCTCTCCAGCAACTGTTATTTTTTGAGTTATTGGTAATTGCCATTCTGATTGGAGTTAGGTGGTATCTCAGTGTGGTTTTGATTTGCATCTCCCTGATGATTAGTGAAGTTGAACATATCTTCATGTGTCTGTTGCCTGCTCGAATGTCTTCCTTTGTGAAGTGTCTGTTCATATCTTTTGCCCATTTTATTTTTTTTATTTTTTAATTTTTTTATAATCAATATTTTTTATTATGATGTTGTGGGGTACAGTTAAGGGTTAGGTATACAAATACATTTCATTCAGGCACCCTATTGATAAGAGGTACTTCCCCATCCCCCGACAGATATTTGCTACCGTTAATCCCATCTCCCCTCCTCCCCATAGTTTCCCACTACAGTCAGCCATTTTCTTATAGTATTAAGTTGGATGTTCAAGGTCCATTATATGAGTGAGAACATGTGATATTCGGATTTTTGTTTTTGTGAGAGGTCACTCAGTATTATAGACTCTAGTTCCATCCAGGTTGCTGCGAAATTCATGATTTTGTTCTTTTTTATGGCTGCGTGGTATTCCATCGTGTATATGTATCACATTTTTTTGATCCAGTCCTCTTTTGATGGGCAGCATGGTCGCTTCCAGGTTCTTGCTATTGTGAACAATGCTGTAATAAACATACGTGTGCAGGTATCTTTTTTATAGAGTGATTTGAGTTCCTCTGGATATATTCCCAGTAGGGGGATTGCGGGGTCATATGGGAGGTTGATATTTAAAGCTTTTAGGAATCGCCATACTGCTTTCCACAGAGGTTGCCCTAGTTTACACTCCCACCAACAGTGTAGAAATGTTCCCTTTTTCCCACACCCTCTCCAGCAGCTGTTGTTTTTTGAGTTGTTGATAATTGCCATTCTGGCTGGAGTTAGGTGGTGTCTCAGTGTGGTTTTAATTTGCAACTCCCTGGTGATTAGTGAGGTTGAACATTTCTTCATGTGTCTGTTGGCTGCTCGGATGTCTTCCTTTGTGAAGTGTCTGTTCATATCTTTTGCCCATTTTATAATGGGGTTGTTTGTTTTTTTCTTTTCAGCACATTTGAGTTCTTTGTAGATCAAAGATATTAGGCCTTTGTCTGACCTGGTGTTGACAAATACTTTTTCCCAGTCTGTAGGCTGTCACCCTGCTCTCTTGATGGTTTCTTTGGCTTTGCAGAAGCTTGTCAGTTTAATATGGTCCCACTTGTCTATCCTCTCTCTTATGACCTGTGGGTTTTGGGTTTTGTTCAGGAATTGGAGGCCAGTTCCGATTTCCATGAGGGTATGTCCTTCATTTTCTAAGGTTCTTATGGTTTGAGGTTTTACATTTAGGTCTCTGATCCATTTGGAGTTAACCTTTGTGCATGGGGATAGATAGGGGTCCTGTTTCAATCTTCTGCATGTGGTCAGCCAGTTTTCCCAGCACCATTTACTGAATAGGTTCTCCTCTTCCCAGTGGTAGGTGGTGGAGGCTTTGTCGAAGATGAGTTAGTTGAGAAATTGAGGTTTTGCTTCTGGAATCTCAATTCTATTCCATTGATCTATATGCCTATTCCTATACCAATACCAAGCTGTTTTGATTATTGTAGCTGTATAGTAAAGTTTGAAGTCTGGTAATGTGATACCACCTGCTTTGTTTTGTTTTGTTTTGTTTGCTAAGGATTGTTGTGACTATTCTTGGACATTTGTGTTTCCATATGAATTTCTGTGTTGTTTTTTCTAGGTCTGAGAAGAATGTTGCTGGTAATTTGATGGGCATTGCATTGAATTTGTAGATTGCCTTAGGTAAGATTTTTGCCCATTTTATAATGGGGTTGTTTGTTTTTTCTTTTCAGCATGTTTGCGTTCCTTTTAGATCCTAGATGTTAAGTCTTTGTCAGACCTGGAGTTGGCAAATACTTTTTCCCAGTCTGTAGGCTGGCTCCCTGCTCTCTTGATGGTTTCTTTGGCTTTGCAGAAGCTTGTCAACTTAATGAGGTCCCACTTGTCTATCTTATCTCTTGTGGCCTGTGGGTTTCGGGTTTTGTTGAGGGATTGGATGTCAGTTACAATTTCCATGAGGGTATGTCCTTCAATTTCTAAGGCTCTTATGGTTTGAGGTTTTACATTTAGGTCTCTGATCCATTTGGAGTTAATTTTTGAAATGGGGACAGGTAGGGGTCCTGCTTCAATCTTCTGCATGTGGTCAGCCAGTTTTCCCAGCACCATTTACCGAATAGGTTCTCCTCTCCCCAGTGGTAGTAGGTGAAGGCTTTGTCGAAGATGAGTGGTTGAGAAATTGAGGTTTTGTTTCTGGAATCTCAATTCAATTCCATTGATCTATATGCCTGTTCCTATACCAATACCAAGCTGTTTTGATGATTGTAGCTTTATAGTAAAGTTTGAAGTCTGGTAATGTGATACCACCTGCTTTTTTTTTTTTTTTTTTTTTTGCTGAGGATTGTTCTGGCTATTCTTGGTCATTTGTGTTTCCATATGAATTTCTGTGTTGTTTTTTCTAGGTCAAGAAGAATGTTGTTGGTAATTTGATACGTATTGCAATGAATCTGTAGATTTCCTTAGGCAAGATGGACATCTTCACAATGTTGATTCTTCCAATCCATGAGCATGGGATATTTTTCCACTTGTTTGTGTCATCTTTGATTTCTTTGAGCAGTGTTTTGCAGTTTTCATTGTAAAGGTCTTTCATGTCTCTGGTTAGGAAGATGCCAAGGTATTTCTGTGTTTGTGGCTATTGTGAATGGAATTGTGCTTATTTGGGTTTCTATTTGTTTATAATTGGTGTAAAGAAATGTGATTGTCTTTTGCACATTTATTTTATATCCTGAGACTTTGTCAAAGGCCTTTATCAGTGTAAGGAGGTTTTGACAGATTCTCTTGGGTTTTCAAGGTACACAATCATGTCATCTGCAAAGAGTCTGGTAATGTGATGTCATCTTCCTCTTTGCTATTTGGATACCCCTGATTGCCTTCTCTTCTCTGATTGCTCTAGCCAGGAATTCTAATACTATATTGAACAGGAGAGATGAGAGTGGGTATCCTTGTCTTGCTCCATTTTTCAGGGGAAATGTTTCCAATTTTTGTCCATTTAGGAGGATGCTGGCTGTGGGTTTCTCATAGATGGTTTTTACTATTTTGAGGTATGTTCCTCATATGCCTAGATGTTTGAGGGTTTTTATCAAGAAGGGTGCTGGATTTTATCAAAAGCTTTCTTGGCATCTAATGATATAATCATGCGGTTTTTGTTTTGACATCTGTTGATGTATTTAATTACATTTATGGTTTTACGAATCTTGAACCAGCCTTGCATCCCAGGGATGAAGCCTACTTGGTCGTGATGGATGATTTTTGAGATGTGTTGTTGAATCCGGTTTGCTAGGATCTTGTTGAGCATTTTACCATCTATGTTCCTCAAAGATATTGACCTGTAGTTCTCTTTCTTTGTTGGGTCTTTACCTGGCTTCAGTGTCAATGTGATGTTAGCTTCATAAAATAATTTGGGGAGAGTTACGTCTTTCTCAATCACCTGAAATACCTTCAGTAGATTGGAATCAGCTCCTCCTTAAATGTCTTGTAGAATTCTGCTGGAAAGCCATCTGGGAGGGCTTTTTTTTGTAGGTAGTTTTCTTATTACGTAGTCAAATTTCTTGATTGTTATTGGTCTATTTAGTGTCTCAATTTCTTCTTGTTTCAACCTAGCCAGGTTGTGTGATGACAGAAAGTCCTCCATTTCCCTGAGGTTTTCAAGTTTGTTTCCGTACAAGTGTACATAGATCATCTCTAATAATCTTTTGTATTTCTTCAGGGTCAGATGTGACTTCATCTTTTGTGTTTCTGATTGTGCTTATTTGGGTTTTTTCCTCTCTTTTTCTTGGTCAGTCTAGCCAGGGGACCATAGATCTTGTTTATCCTTTTGAAGAATCAGTTTTTTGTTTCATTGATTTTTTGTATTGTCTTTTTGTCTTCTGTGTCCCGGATTTGGGCTTTTATTTTGATGATTTGGATTCTTCTGCTGTAATTAGGGTTTTGGTGGTCTTGCTTTTCCAGCTTCCTTAGGTGACTTGTTAGGCTGTTAATTTGGGATCCTTCCATTTTCTTCATGTGCATTTGTAGAGATATAAATTCCCCTCTTACTACAGCTTTCATGGTATCCCAGAGATTTTGGTAAGATTATTCTTCATTTTCATTTTTTTCCAGGTATCTTTTGATCTCTGTTTTGATTTCATCATTGACCCAG
>NW_007259918.1:103195-115890 GCF_000164805.1 Carlito syrichta
CTCTTTCTTTAGTTTTCCTAGAAGTTGCTTTATGAAAGTTAGTGCACCTATGTTATGTGCATATATGTTTAGGATAGATATTTCTTGTTGATGGAGTGAACCTTTCATCATTATGTAGTGGCCCTCTGTATCTTTTTTAATTTTTGATAGCTTAAATGGTACTTTGTCTGTAATTAGGATTGCAACTCCTCCTTTCTTTTGTGTTGCATTCACCTGAAATTTTGTTTCCCATCCTCTTACTTTGAGTCTGTGCATGTCCTTTCTAGTGAGATGGGTCTCTTGAAGGCAGTATATCGTTGCCTGGTGATATTTTATCCATTTTGCCATTCTATGTCTTTTCAATGGTGCATTTAGTCCATTCACATTCAGGCTAATTATTGAAATGTGAGAGTTCGTCCCTATCATAGAGTTCTTATAGAGTTGTTATTCTTCCACTTAGTTTTTTGTCTTTCTTTTGGTTTTGGGGTTGAATCACATGTATTTTATTCTTTCTCCTGTACTTTTGTGAAGAACGTTGTTCTTTTTTCCCCCTTTTCTTCTGTGTTTAGTACTTTCTTAAGTGTTTCATGTAGAGGTGGTTTGGTGGCAGCGTAAATTCTTAGGGATTGGATATCTGGGAAAGATTTTAATTCTCCCTCGGTGATGAAGCTTAACCTAGCTGGGTAGGTTATTCTTGGTTGAAATTGTTTTTCTTTTAGGACTTTGAAGATAGGGCTACAAGCTCTCCTAGCCTGCATTGTTTCTGTACATAAATCTGCTGCTATTCTAATTGGTTTTCCATGGTAGGTGATCTGGCCTTTTTCTCTTGCTGCCTTTAGGATTTTTTCTTTTATGCCTACTTTGTTTAGGCAAATTATTGTGTCTAGGTGTTGGTCTTCTCATTTGTTGTCTTGCACGGGTCCTCTGAATCTCTTGTGTTTGAATTTTTGCATCACTGATTAGATAAGGGAAGTTTTCTTGAATGATCTCATGGAAAGTTTGTTCCAGTGTGATCTCTGTCTCTCTTTCTGCCTCAGGAAGGCCAATTACTCTTGGGTTCGATCTCTTGAAGTAATCGCTCATCTCTTGAAGGTTTTGTTCTGTCTTTTTGAGCTTGTTTTCTGTGTTTTTAAGAGTTTGGGTTATTTCTATATTTTGGTCCTCAAGCTCTGAGATTCTTTCTTCTGCTTGGATAATTCTGTATTCCATGCTTATAAGTTTGTTGTTTATTTCATTCACAGTATTCTTTATTACTGTTATCTCAGATATCAGCTCCTTCCTAGTTTCTTCTTGTCTCTCCTCAATTCTTTTTAATCTCTCCATTAATGTCTTGATATCTAGGTTTGTAGTTTGAGACCAGTCATTCTGGGGGCTCTTCATTGTTTGCATTCCGAAGTCAGTTTTCTGTGTCTGCCCTCCCAGGGGTCTGGGAGACACTCATATTCTTCTTTTGGTTTTTCTTCATTTGTGTAGATTTTTCTCTCTCTCTCCCTTTCCCTCCCCTTCTTTAATTCTGTTTTTTAGGGAAGGTGGGATTGCTTTTGTTTCACTTGTATGATCTCCTGTTCTTCCTTATGAGGGACCTCCTGCTTTGTTCACTTTTGAGGTTGGAGTGTGAGCTGCGGGCTGTGCTTTTTGCAGTTGTGAGGTTTAATTGAGGGGGAAGTTGTGATTCAGAACCTATATGCTGATTCCAGCATCCACCAACAAGTGTATGAGCACACTGGAGCCTATTTCCCACTGCCTTACAATCTGTCTGTGCAGTGCTATGTAAGTTTGGTCCCTGGATCAAAAGGATGTACAAAAGAGGAAAATAATGGAAGAAGGGAGGGTCAATAGGAAGTTAGAAAGAGAGAAGAGTGAGAGGAAAAACGGACATACATACCAACTAACAGGTGAAAAAGAGACACAAGGCCAGAGAGAAGAGAAAAAAACACAAAATGAAAATTCCCTAAAGGATACTGGTAGCTACACAGAGACAGACCAATAAAATCATGAAACAAATAGTGTAAGTCAGAAAGCAAACAAAAGTGAGCAAAACATACAGTCAGAATGATAAAATCAAAAGTCAAAATAAGAGATCAGACTAGCTCTGAAATCTTTCCTGAGCATCTAAAGTCACTTCAGAGCCAGGCTTGGTGGCTCTAGCGAGCATAGTAGCACACATCTGTAGTTCCAGCTAATTGGAAGACTGAGGTGGAAGGATCACCGGAGCCCAGCAGGTTGAGGCTGCGGTGGCCAGGAGCGGCCACTGCACTCCAGTCTGGGCGACAGAGAGAGACTCCAACTCAAAAATAAAAATAAAAGTAAAAATAAAAAAATAAAGTCACTTCAGCTCTGATCTCCAGCCTCTCCCCTTTGTTTTTGTTTCAGGCAGCTAGGCTGCTGCCTCGGAGGTCTGCGACACTTAGTTGTCTCTGTCTGTTCAGCGTAGGGGAGGGGCTTTGTCTCCTGTTTAACAATGTTACCTTAGGAACCAAGGTGGAGGCTCTGATAGGTGGACGGGGCAATGCAAATCTGCCTGGAGAATGGCCAATGTGGCAGCTTCACTTTCAGGGATCTTTTCTCTCTGCTAATCTGGGTCTCTGGGTGAGAGGCACCAGGGATCAGCTGCACAGCTGGGCGTTGGATCTGGGTGTCACCAGCAGGCTGGGGTGGAGGAGGGAGTTGGGAGTTCCCTCCTCTGGAGCTGGGAGCCTCTGATCAGCACCTTACACAAGCTTGGGGTTCTGTTCCTGTACACAAGCTTGGGGTCGCACACTGAGTGCCTCAGCCAGGATGGGTCCAGGGCTCCAGATCTCCAAACTTCCAAAGGGCAGGCAGTGGCCCTGGGTCACTCACATGGTACTTCAGCCAGAAATGGGACCTGTATCTCTGAGGGGTGGGCACCCAGAGCCTCCCTGGGTGACTGGCAGCTTGGTGCTGGGTGCTGGGCAGACAATGTAGCCAGGGAGGGAGCCGAGATTTGGGACTCCCATGCAGGTGGGAGTCACATATAGTGGAGCAGCAGCAGCTGGGGGCCGTAATATCTGGCCCTGCGTGGGACTAAAGGTCCCCAGTCCTCGTACCAGTGCAGCTGATGGTGGACAGGGGGCTGCGGGAAGAAAAGTAAGAGTCTTTTTGAGAGTCTCACAAATCCACCTATGCCATCACCATCTTATTGGAACTCCTGGAATACTTTCAATAGGATTGAAACAAAACACCTTGAGTGTTTTGTGGAATTCTGCTGGAATTCTGTCTGGTCTAGGGCTTTTTGTTGTGGATAGTTTTCTTTTCTTTTCTTTTTTTTTTTTGATTTGGAGTCTCACTCATTCATCCAGGCTGGAGTGTAGGGCATGCATGCTCACGGCCACCCCAACGTCAACCAGCTGGGCTCCGGCGATCCTTCCACCTCAGCCCTCTGAGAAGTCGGAATTACAGATGCATGCTACCATGCCTGGCTATTTTTTATTTTATTGTAGAGATGAGGTCTTGCCAAGTTGCCTGGCCCTGTCTTGAACCCACAGGCTCAGGCAATCCACTCACCTCAACCTCCCAAAGTGCTGGGATTATAGGTTGAGCCACTGGGCCCGGTCTGTAGATAGTTTTCTTATGACAGAGTCAATTTCCTGGGTTATTATTGGTCTATTTAAGGTCTCAACTTCTTGTTTCAACATTGGGTGGTTGTGTGATGTCAGAAAGTTCTCTGCTTCATTTAGGTTATTAAGTTTGTTTCCATACAGGTGTGCATAGTAACCTCTGATAATCATTTGTATTTCTTTATGGTCAGTTGTGACGTGCTCTTTTGCATTTCTGACTGTTTGGGTTTTTTCTCTCTTTTTCTTGGTTATTCTGGCTAGGGTCCATCAATCCTGTCTTTCCTTTCAAATAATTAGCTTTTTTTCACTGTTTTTTAGCTCTGGTATTTTTGTCTTCTATGTCTCATATTTGAACTTTTGCTTTGGTGATCTGGATTCTTCTGCTGAAGTTAGGGTTTTGTTGGTCTTGCCTTTCCAGCTTTTTTAGGTGATTTGTTAGGCTGTTAACTTGTTCTCTTTCTTTCTTTCTTTCTTTCTTTCTTTCTTTCTTTTTTTTTTTGATATGTGTTTGTAGAGATATAAATTTCTCTCTCAGTACTGATTTCATGGCATCCCAGAGGTTTTGATAAGATGTTTCTTCATTTTCACTTGTTTCTAGGAATCTTTTAATTTCTGTTTTGATTTCTGTGCTGACTTGGGTATTATTCAGCATTATGCTGTTTAGTGTCCATGTCTTTGTGGATTTGGGGGGAATTTTGTTGGTGGTAACATTTATTTTTGTTCCACTGTGGTCTGAGAAGATGCATAGAAGTATTTCAATCTTGTGAAATTTGTTTATGCTTGATTTATGGCTAAGGATGCGGTCAGTCTTAGAGTACTATGTGGTGATGAGTAGAATGTATATTCTGTGGTTGCTGGGTGGAGTCTTCTGTAGGTATCTACTAAGTACATTTGATCAAGTGTCAAGCTGAGGTTCCAGATCTCTTTGTTGATTTTCTGCCTCGATGATCTATATAAAGTTGTTATTGGGATATTTAAGCCTCCAACTATGATTGTGTCAGAGTCAATATCTTTTTTAAAGTTTAATTTGTACCAGCTTTATAAAAGCTTGTGCTGGTGTGTTGGGTGCATATATGTTTAGGATGGATATTTCTTGTTGATGGATCAAAACTTTTATCATTATGTAGTGCCCTTCCTTATCTTTTTAAATCTTTAATAGCATAAAGGCTATTTTTCTGATATTAAGATCACAACTCCTGCCTTCTTCTGTGATCCATTTGCCTGGAATTCATTTTCCATTCTTTATATTTGAGTCTGTGGGCATTCTTTGTGGTGAGATGAGTTTCCTGGGACAGAAAATTACTGGGTCATATTTTTTTTACAGCTTTTCATTCTGTTCTTTCAATGGTGTGTTTAGTCCATTCACATTCAGGCTGATTATTGAAATGTGAGTTTGTCTCTGTTATAATGCTTTTATAAGGATGTTTTGTTTTCATTTAGCTTTTGTGTTCATATATGTGTGTTTTCATTTTTGCAGGTATGCTGTGTGTTCTACTGCTTCTGTGTTTGTGATCTTGTAAATATGTGGTCTTTCTTTTCTTTTTTCTTCTGTACACAGTACCATTTAAAGCATATACTATAGAGCTGGTCTTGAAGCAACATATTCTCTTAGGGATTGGATATCTGGGAAGGATTTTAATTCTTCCTCACTGATGAAGCTTAGTCTGGCTGGGTAGGAAATTCTTGGTTGAAATTGTTTATCTCTGAGAACATTAAAGATTGGAGTCCAGTTCTTTTTGGCCTGCTGTGTTTCTTCAGATAAGTCTGCAGCAATTCTAACAGTTCTCCTCTGGTAGGTAGTCTGACCTTTTTCCCTTGCTGCTGTTAAGATTTTTTATTTTATACCTATTTTTTGTAGGCGAATAACTGTGCCTAGGGCTGGTCTTCTCATAAGTTGTCTTGCAGGTGTTCTCCAAATCTCTGTGCTTCTATAGTCACCTGTCATCTTGAATGACCTCTGGAATGCTCATTCCAGGGTATTTTCTTTTTCTCTTTCTATTTCAGGTATTCTGATCAGATATAGGTTTGGTTTCTTGATAAAATTGCACATCTCTTGGAGATTTTCTTTGGGTTATTTTCATATTTTGGTCTTCCAGCTTTAAGATTCTTTTTTTTTTTTTGCTTGATGAATTCTGCTTCCCTTGCTTGTCAATTTGTCATTTATTTCTTGCATGGAATTCTTTATTTCTGTCTTTTTTTAAATTGGAATCTCATTCTGTTGCCCAGGCTGGAGTGCAGTGGCACACTCACGGCCACCCCGTGTTAACCTGCTGGGCTCCAGCAATCCTTCCACCTCAGCTTTCCAAGTAGTCGGAACTATAGGTGTGAGCTGCCACACCTGCCTGATTTTTTTTTACTTATTGTAGAGACCAGGTCTCATCAAGTTGCCTGGGCTGCTTTCAAACCCACAGCCTCAGGTAATCCACTTGTCTAAGTCTCCCAAAGTGCTGGGACTACAGACTGAGCCACTGAGCCAAGCCTTTCTCTGTTATTTCTAAGTATGCTTTCTTGAGTTTGTCCAGCTCTGTTGCAATTTCATTTAGTTTTAGCCCTTGCATTTCTTTTCTTTCTTTTTTCATTCTATCCAACAATTCTCTGATCTGCATAAGTAACTTTGGGGTACTGTCATTCTTGGAGACAGCCATTGTTTGTGACCCAGTAGCTATTCTTTCTAGTACTGACTTTTTGCTGGGGCTCTGGTTGCCAGCAGTTCTCCATTGGTTTTTCTTCATTTGTAGTAGTTCTTCTATCTTTCTCTTTCATTCTGTTTCTCAGTAGAA
This sequence comes from Carlito syrichta, assembly GCF_000164805.1. Lineage (NCBI taxonomy): Eukaryota > Metazoa > Chordata > Mammalia > Primates > Tarsiidae > Carlito > Carlito syrichta. The sequence continues at coordinate 109,533 of NW_007259918.1, forward strand.
AATGGAGATGCAGTCACTTCTGATATTCATTCTACCTGTTGTCCTTCATTGAACCAGGGCTCTGAGTTTGTTCAATTATGAAGTAGGGCTGGGGTTGGGGTATTGTGCTATTTCTTTACAATTTTGAGCACTTACTAGGGAATGAGGGGAGCTGCAAGGATTCAGAACCAATTGGCAGGTCGTAATGTTTTCTATCTGGAATGGGCCAGCTGGAACTCACTCTTTGTCTCTGCACAATATGATCTTACAGTGGGTATGCTTGCATAGCCCCTGAGTCCAAGACAGGGGATAAGAGGGAAAAGAGAGAGGAGAAGGAGGGAATAAAGGGAAAGGAAAAGAGGAAGGAAAAATAGAAAAAGAAAAAGAGAAAGAAAGCACACACACAAACACAGAAAGGACAAAGAAAGAAAAATACAGGAAGGAAAGAAAAGAGTAAACCAACCAATAAAAAAAAGCAACCAAATGAGATAAACAAACCAGTAACACCACCAGCCTCCTTCCTGGTTAGTTCTGCTGTCTGCATCTATCACTCAGCAGCTGACTCAGGGTAAAGGGTTGTTCATCTGGGATTCTGCATCTATTGTTACCCACCAGGGCTTGTGTAATGAGGCAATGTTCTCTGAGGCCATAAAGAGCAGCCCCAAGGCATTGAAGAGATAAGCATCTGGTCTCAAGATGCAGTTCTGCTGTTCTGCAGAGGCCGCCCTGGAGCACTTCTCTGCACAGGAATTGGAGAGTCTGCTCAGTTTCTCCACCAAGAGTTATTGCTCCCTTCTCAGCAGTTACCAGTCTCTGGATCTCAGGACTTGGTTGCAAGTTTCTGGAACCCCATCCAGGTTTGGGGGGCTCTCCCCATTACTTCCTTGGGAGTCTGCCTTAGGGTCCCTCTGCATTCCCTCCCTCTCCAGTCCTCATTGCCACATTCAGCTCACCCCAGATTTTTCTGGAAAAATTTCCAAAACTGTCTGCCACTAGGTCTTCCACAACAATTGCATCTGTGTTTGGTCCAGTGTGGGGCGGGGTATCTGTCTTTTCAGTATTGTGCACTTGGAGTATCATCTCTGGGCAAATGATGGTCAAATTCAGAGGGGTGTGGAGATTACCCCTTGATCTCAGGATGCAGGCTGCTCAGAATGCAGACAGCTCAAAATTGGGCCAGATAAAGCAGGTCTCAGCCCAGTTCCACGACAGAGAAAATGGTGGGGTGGTCCGTGTTTTTTTCCTCCAGCGGGGCTTAGTTCCAGATTGCCTCCCCATGCTGACTCCGTGGTCCCTGATGTCTGTGCCTGACCTATTGCTGCAGCTGGTGGTATGGGCCAGGTGCCTGCTGATCTCTTCTGCCTTTTCCCAAGAGATGCCCCAGGTATGGTAGATCCTTCTGCATGCAGGAGATGCTGAATTCAGAGCAGCAGCAAACTGCAGCTGTTTGCAGGGGACCCCAGGAGCTTGGTCCCTTGTCTCCCCTCAGTTGGACATTTGCCCACCCACTTGCAAACACAGATATAGATTAATTTTGGGGGCACTCACCCATGCAGAGAGTCTCGCACTCTGACCAGATCCAACACCATCTTGCCCCCAATTTTAAGGGTCTTACCATTGGTGCTCCTACAAGCCTGGGCAGTTGATGAGAAATCAGTAGGGTGTATTTATCCAGTCAGATGTTGGTGTGCATTTTATGTTTATGAGAGAGAAAGATGAAAGAATTTGCTTGCAATGAAATAAAATTGTTACTTATCTTTCATTTAGGGAAGACCAGATTTCTTGCTAGCTCACATTTAACTACATCCATCTTCCTTCAAGTAAAATGGAAGAAAAGATCCTTTAGTCTCCCCCATAGTTTATAATTCATCCAGCTGATATTATTCCTAAGAAGCTGTGAACATTGGCATCCATGGTAGAATTTTGAGAGCAAAAGTTAATATAAGTAAAACAAGTAAAACAGAAGAAGCAAATGTTAAAATAAAATTAGGTCAGTTAAAAAACTTTTTGTTGAAAATAGTTTTCACCAATATATATAAATATTCATAGTAGAACTCTAATACGGTAATATTATGAAATAAAAATTAGAACTGCAATGCCACGGGACAAATTTTAAGGGAAAGAGAAAATCAACTGCCCCAGAGAAAAGCTTCATTGGCACAATTTGTCTTAATTTGAAAATTAAGTTTACCCACAAATATGGTATATCATGAAACCAATCAAGAAGTATTTCAAGAGTTGAATTCTAGAGATGTTGAATTTCTGTGAACTATAAATGTCAAGAACACTGCATCCTTGTTAAGGTTATAAATGCTACATTTATGATACACAGTAAATGTGACTGGTAAAAATTGCAGTGAATTGCATCACTCTATTTGAACTATTTTAAATTGTATAAAGGTTTTCCATCATGTTGCTTCATTTCCAAAGATTGAAAAAGACCACCTGGTAACTTCTCATACCCAGCTGAAGTTATTCTGGGCAAATAAGCATGATACTTCAGTTGTAATGCAATGTTTATTTTGTATCTAATTTATTTCAAAATAGCAAATACCATGACTGTTGTTCAAAGACACAACTATTTTGGACAAAGTTCAATAGAGGGATTTCTTCTTTTTACCTAAATGTTTTGAAAAGAAGATTTATATTTAAATCCCCTGAGTTAGCACCCTGAATAATCCATGAACTAAAAATGCAATTATTCAATCCATTGGAGACTCGTTTTCTTATTTTCTACAGTGAGAATAATACTATTAGATATAAAAGTGCTAGAAATTATAAAGGATAAAATACACAGGAGGAACCCCAAAATAGAATTTATTAATAAAAAATTGTGTATTTGTTTTTACATATTTAAACTTTAGTCGCCTTCAACATACTTTCCGTTTGATGCAATTTCCTTATTGAGATACTTTTTCCACAGCTCAAAACAGTTTTTGAACTCGTCAATTTTAACAACTTTTATTGCTTCTACCAAATTTTTTTCACTTCTTCCACACTGGCAAAATGCTTCCCTTTGACAAGTTTTTTCATCCAGAGAAACAAAAAGAAGTTACTCAGGGTGAGATTGGGTGAATGCGTAGGATGGGGCACAGGGTCATGCCAGTTTTGGTCAAATACTGCTGAACACTCAGCACAGCATGGTGTGGGCATGTGTGCTGGTAAATCATCCCTCATGAAATGGGCAGATGTGTCAAAAAGATCTCCAAAAAATTACTGAAGCTGAACACAGCCTCTCACGACAATGCTAGATTATACACTGATATTGATGGGAGCCCACCCTTCAAAAGATAATTCTGGTGGTTTTTGGGGTTTTTTTGGTCCCTTTCATATTTTATATCAGATAAGGTATAATTGAAACCCCATAGTGAAGTATGTTTTCATTTTTGCAGATTACAGGAAACATAGTTACCAGATGTCAAAAGTAGGTATTTCCTCACATACCTGCTTCATACCTGTTGGCATGTGCAGTCATACTCCAAGTGTTGGAACTTCTGCTTTTTGTTACCATGACCAATACATTGTGGTTGGTTTGAGGCCTGCTGCTGTTAACTCAGAGATGTTGTGACTTCTGACTATACAAATGGGAATTAGCAAAGAGAAAAAATGAGCACTATCAACTTTATAAATCAAAACATGTAAAAATACTATCCAACAAGGGAGCAAAAAAAAAAAGAATTTAATTCCAAACAAGAGAAGGGCCAGGCATACCATTGACTACTTCCTTCTATGAACCTATACTGGCTGATTATACACCTAAAATAGGACCTATAAAATCAGGCATTATGTTGTCCAAAGGGGCTGCTGACTGATCATGTTTCCTAAGTGAGGTAATAATCACAGCAACAGGACAAATTCCACTTCCTTCTGTCAACTTTACTTTTGAAATTGTCTGCACTAACCTTAACTTAAATTTATTTGAAGGTTTTAATATTGTGTATTTTACACAGATCAGCATTATTACTTTCCACTGGTAACAAAGTTCAATTTATTAAAGTTCTACTACATATCATATTTTTAAAAAATCTTTAAAGTACAAACATTTAGTGCTTCCAGAATCTGTTTAGCTCTTCGAAAGAAAACGAGGCAAGCAGTGCTGTGTCACATGGTTTTCTTTCTTTGTGCAGGCTTCACATTAAACAAATATTGAAGTATAGTAACTGGAGCAACTGATCAGGAAAGGAACAACAAATTGTATAAATACTAAAGGATTACATTGTGTGCAAAACAGCATTAGTGTTATTTAAGTCTTCCGAACTCATTGTCTTTTAAACAACAGGTTGGAGATATTTTAGTAGAAAGTAAATTACATGTCGTTATTGCTTACTCAAAAAGTCCAAATGGTAATAAAGAAAAAACATGTCAGTCTCTCAAGTTAAAATGTATTTTCAATATAACTGGGCAAATTTGAGACTATTTATACCTCTTATAACTATCAGTTTGTGCTTGGTGTTTAGATCTTCTTCTTCAAAGTTAAAGACTTTTAAACTTGTTACATTTATTATGTATCTATATTTAGAATATTTTAGAAAAGATTCTTTTTTTTTCTACACATGTCATATCTATCTCTCCCTAACTACCATAGCTTGAGATACTTTTATTTATTGTACTATGAATCCTTCTGAGGTTAAAGCTAAAAAAACTGCATATTTCATTACACACCAAATAAATATTTAACTGCACTAATAACATTTTGATGATATGCCCATTCATCCTATTGAAGTGATAGCCTCAAAAAAAATTATCAGAAGCTCTTTCTTAAAATGGCTGCAGAAGTATGTATCCTAGATAAATGTAAAAATATTCTTTGTATAATCAGGAAGATGAAATTCCACCAAATAAAACACAAAGTAGGCAGCTAGTATCTGACATGCTGAGATGTAATTTCCAATTTTGCACTCCTCTATGATCAAGAACACCTCTAAGTCTTAGACATGGAAATAAAAGGGAGAAATGAGGGTTTAAGGAGGACTATATCTCAGTAAAACCAATCTCTGAGTACAGATACCACTGGCATTGGGGAGGTTTCTAAGCAAGAACATCTTTGTTTATGTTCTAGAAGGACACATTTGAATTCTGTAAATACCATTAATTCACTTAGTTTTCTCTGAAACCTCATAGGTGGCTACTGTTTATCTTAAATCATTAAGCCTGAAATTACTTTGAAAATTCATGACTAGTTATTTTTGTGATCATAGAATATCCAGATAGTACTTCTCTGGGTCTCAGTTTCCCCATTTGTAAAATGGAGATAATCATGACACTGACTTCATAACATTATTTGAAGTGTAAAATAAAACAAGTCAAGTAAAACATAGTGTTTGGCCCAGGGAAGCATAAAATAAATGTTAGCTATAATATTTCATGCACTATCTCATGTTTTATATAATTTTAAAAGCATGTGTTAAATTCCCTATTGAGTTGTGAACATCTTGAGGGCTGAGAATGTGTTCTGCACAACTTAGTATCCTTTGTAACACCCATGCTATATCTGGTAAGCACTAGAAAACAGTCAAGGAATATATTTTAAATGGAAATTTGTGTAAAAGATCATGTGACTAAACACTTTAGTAGAAAACAGGTCTCCATTTAATAAGGAAAGTTAAGAGAGTTTTGAACAATCAAAATATGAGTGCCTGGATTACGGATTGATTTGGGACTAAAAGAATTAGGAGGGCATTTCAGTGGGGAGGGCCCTGGGTGATGCCATTGGGTCACCTGAGATCCAGCTCTAGTTAAATAGGGAACTTCTGTCAAGTTTTACCACCTACTTAAGTCTTCATGAAAATACATACACAGGAGGGAGGGGCATACCTCATCAACAAGGGTACCTGCATGATCAATGTTTATATACCTAACCCTGAATTGTACCCCACATCTTTATAATAAATAAATAAATTTAATTTTAAAAATACCTACACAATACCTAACTATGAAGACTCTCTTACTCATTCTTTTTACAGTAGGTATTAATACTCCTACCATACAGCTAAGAAAAATGATACTGAGCAAGTAAAGTAACATGACAAGATATATATGTTGCAAAGTCAGCTTTTGAGTTCAGGCCCTTTGACTCCATGTGTTTTTGTTTGCTTGTTTGTTTCCTGTCTTGTGTGCCCTGCCTAAATGTTTAAAGCTGCAGCAGGAAGTTAATAAAGTAATGTACCAGTGGTTTGAAAAGTACAAATTCAAAGTAACTATTATGTAATTTATAAAATTTAAATTTCCTGTATATCTTTCTAGTAGGCCACATATGTTCTACATCTGTCCTTGCTACTTAACTTACTCAACTCTTTCCTCTTACACTCATCTAAGGTGTGGGTAGAATGTGTGTGTGTGTATGTGTGTGTGTGTGTGTGTGTGTGTGTGTGTGCTGTGT
>NW_007259918.1:116074-174546 GCF_000164805.1 Carlito syrichta
AGCGGCCACTGCACTCCAGTCTGGGCAACAGAGTGAGACTCCAACTCAAAAAAAGAAAAGAAAAGAAAAGAAAGATGAAGGGTAGAGGAACAGTTAAAATCTTTCGGGGTTGAAACCTTTCACAGGCATTCTTTGTGAGATTCAAAAATTCCATGTCTGTGATACTATTCAACTGAAATGATTTGTCTCAAGAAATTATGGAACTCAAAGCATTCTGCAGGAAACAAGCATTATCCCTTAAAACATTTCACATTCTGGCAAAGTAACCATGGTCATTCCGTAAAATGAATATGTCTACAAAGTACAGCAATTATGATATAACATTTTTAAAGTATGCAAAGTAGTCTTTCAAAAGTAAACATAGAGAGTTGAGTTATATATATACATGTATATATTTGAGTTTTATATATATATGAGTTTTATATATATATAGAGAGAGAGAGACAGACAGATGGCAGATATATCTTAATGTTCTTATGTTTCATTGGTTGTCTTTTCTGCTAATGTTATCTTTATTTATAGTTCTACAGAGTCTTAAATCTACTATTACAATGAGATGAATAGGGTATTTACAACATATTATTGATATTTTTTGGGCTTGCCTGGAGAGTTTTCCCAAATATCTCAAGTAGCAGTGCAGCAGTACCAAAGAAAACTGTTTTCAAATGATTTCAATTAAAATCTGATTTATGATACAAATGTAAATTTTATGTTCTTTAAAAGTTGAAAGACATGAGAAATGCAGATCCAGCATGGTCATTGGAAGAAGGAGGTAGACTTACAAAATTGCTAGTGGAATTTTTCAATAGCTCCTGAGTTGAAGTCAGAAATCTGCCCCCCCCCCCGATATTTTCATTCTCCCCAAATCACCACTAGCTTGAGGCTGGATTCAGGACATGGCAGCTCAATGGTAAGAACGTTGGATAGAGTATCAAGAGATCTAACTTCTCCCTAAAGAGCTACCTCAGTAGAGTAGTAAAAAAAGAGTAGAGTAGTAAAAAGCATAAAGGGGAGTATAAAGTAGTCAGAGTACCAGGGCTGAGTTATTAGATTACTTGGTTGTGAGGTAACACTCATGCTCTTATTCTCAAACCTCTCTTCTTCATCCCCAATTATCATTTTATGAAGATTTACGTTTTAAATGTATTTTCATATATCATGTCTCTTAAATAACTTAAGAATTATCTCAGGTATATCTATAGAGTTGAGTGTATAATTCATACCAAAATTGTATGTAGTAAGTTAAATAACAACAACTAACCCATGTTGTCTTAGTACACTTTTGGGTACAGTCAGTGCTTGACAATCACTTGTTGAGCTTCTCATTTTGTCTACATTTAAGTACTGTCTATATACACTAACACTGTAGCAGATTTAGGAGGTAATAAAATAGTCTCAGTATAGACATTCCCAAGGCTGGTTGGTAGAGATTTGAAAGTGCCTCAAATATATATCCCCAAGGAGCTTTTTTTTTTTTTTGAGTCTCACTCTTTCGCCCAGGCAGGAGGGCAGTGGCAACCTCCCAGCCACCACAGCCTCAACATATTGAGAAGGCAATCCTTCTGCCTCAGTCTTCCAAGTAGCAGGAACTACAGTCACACACCACCACACCTGGCTAATTTTTTTATTTATTGTAGAGATGAGGTCTTGCCAAGTGGCCCAGACTGGTCTCGAACTCAGTGGGCTCAGGCAATCTTCTCACCTCGGCCTCCCAAAGTGCTGGGATTATAGGTGTGAGCCACTGCGCCTGGTCTCTAAGGAGCTCTTAAAGACTGTGAGACAACACTGTGATAAGGATAAGAAGAGAGGGCTGATGTAACTCACACTGGCTAAAGGGGAGTGTGGGTTGTGCTCCTTCTTTCCCACATAAGGATGTTTTCAAGGCTAAATGAGGAAGTAGATGTTAATGGCTTAGAGTGTTAAGGATGTTATATAAAAAAAAACAAGTTACTTATTTCCAGTTATATGCTCTGTAAGATGGGTCTCTGTGACATTAATAGGATTGCTTTTGGAGTCAATCCAGTTTCCAAATGACAAAAACATATACCAAAATCTATTCATAAAATTGCCATGGATCCCTGCTATTTTCAAGGGAAAATGACAGTCCCTTGTACAAAATCAAATTACTTACACAGAATCAGTATCTAGTTGAATTCAAATAACATTTTACAGCTCTTGATGTTTTCTTACTTTGCCTTAGAAATGTTTCCTAATATACAATTATTCTCATGTTAGTTTTAGATATTGAGTTATTAAAATTTTTTGGTTTTGCACATAGAGTCATAGCAGCAAAATAGCTCATGACAGCCCAGGAAGCATTGAAAACAATGTATTAATTAAATGATAGTTCATTTTAAAATGTATGCTATCAGTTAGAACCTCATATTGCATTTTGCACTCACAGAAAAACTGGTCCTCCACTGGACAGTGTAAAATCACACCTCAGACATTTTTTGGTTCTTCAGGACAGAGCTGTCAGCCCAGCTGACCCTCACAGCATCATGTCTAAGAGTCACAGCCTGTACACCTACTGGTGGGAGCATGAGGATGGAGATACCTGTAACTCAGTGGGGAAACCATCAAGCAAAGGATAATAATCAACTGGGTCAGTGGGATTTGGGTTTAAAGACCCACCAACCGAGACAAACAAATAAATATGAAAATAAAAGTATTAAAAATAAATATTAGTGATAATATATCACAATGTGTTAAATGCATGGCCATAATGATGAGAGGGGACATGAAAAGAACAGGAAAAAATGCAATTAATGCAATCAGAAAATGCATTAACAGTATTGCTTTATTATAAAAATAAATGACTATTTTGTTTAATTTATTAATTTTCTTATGTAAAGAACAATAAATCATTTTTTTAGAAAAAAATGGATTAAGGTTTGCTGATATAACCAAATGACAAAACAGAGGGAGGCTGGTAACAGTCACATCATTGAAGGACAATGAATAATTTATTGCTGACATGCCAACAATGAGAAATAAAAAGGTTTACAGCAATAATGTAACTCTTCATGCACTTGGCCAGGTAAAACTTTCAACACCTCTAATACTGATATTTCCAGTGTGATATGAAACTCCAAGCTCACCAACCTCCATGAAGACATGTCTGTAGAAAGCTCCATAGCTTGAGGCTTTTACTGCCTGTGGTATATTTTGTATTTACTCTGTGCTGGCCTTGAGTCAAGACTGCTCATAGGAGCACTCTGCAGAAGTTTAGAGACAGAGGACGTCTTCTGCATGACACTAACACATGTAATAGTAGGGTTTCTCACAGAACCTTTACCTCAGATTCCATTTACTTGTCCTTTGTTCTCCATGACATGTGGAAACACAGTAAAATAATTTCAATTCCAAAAAAAGTGTATTCTTTTTCTGTGTTACAGGCTGGATTTATGCATTCCTCTCTGACCTCTTAACTGGCTTTTCTCCATTAGGAAAATTTCTCACACAGCTTCCAACTTTTAGAATTATTGCATTTTTCAGACCCATGAGGATTCAAATCATATCAGGAAAAAATTGATCACAGGTGTGTTAAAAACTACTCTGGGGATGCCATATGCTGAGAATTAAAGAATGACAGCAAATTCTAAGGAGAGAGAAGCTGATAATACTGCAAATAACTCCTTCTGAGAAACTTACCTTCAGTTTATTTGAACTGTACACCTTTATGAGTTTTTATTTGAAAGCTAATTTTTATTTGCCACTTCAGTGGTCTTTCTTGTGGATTTTAGTTTTGGTAAGAGAAGAGTTTTAAAAGATTGTTAATAGTATAATTTCGCGTGGCCTGATCACAAGTTCAAAGATACCATGGAATGAGCAGCTCCTTGACACTTTTTACCGCAGGCAGGAAAGGGATAGCTTACTAAGTGAAAATCACGGGACACACCAGTACAGCCAACATGGCCTGCTATCTCCCAAAGAACCTTGCTATCTTGCTACTGGCCAAGGAACAGAATAAGAGAAAGCAAAAATCCCAGAGACCTATTTATTACATTATCTCTAACTTTTCATCCTGGACTTCAAATTTACTCATCTCCCTGTGTTTGGAGATAACATGTTTGATAGTAACTATTCTCTAGAGTAACTATTTTCTCCTTTGGAGGAGTCAGGAACCCCTTTAATAATACAATGAGTGATATATAATGTTTCCATAGATAAATGTCTATGGAATAAATGTGCCTAAAATTTGGCATCCTACATTAGACAGACCTTAGACCTTGAAAGCAATGGCCAATTATTACAGGAGACTAGAATAACAACTTTGCTTCACAAGAAAACCTTGAAATCAATAAAGCAATGGTATGTTCTGGAAACTATCACATGACAACTGTAAATTTATAGAACAATGTATTCTCAAAATAGTCTATGAATGAAGCTGTGCATTTGGAAAACATAAATGTGGGCAGTAGCAGAAGTCACAGGATCACATTACTCACTTCATAAATGCTTTTGCTTACTCACCCAGTCTTCAAACTCCAGAAACATCTCATGTTCTCTGGTGTCTACTATCAAATCTGGTGCTTCCTGGCTCAGATCCTTCATTCTCATTAAGGCAAAAATAGCTGATAAGTTCAATGAAGTCTGAGGGGTGTGGGTTTCTGGGAGGGGCATATTCAAAGTATTAATCAGAGGTGGAACACTGGGTTTTATTTGGAGACATCAGACATAAGTCTATGGAGGGGAGTGGACAATGTCCATTTGACTTCCTGTGACTCTAAACTGTATCCAAAGGTGTTACTGATTTTATTTTGGAAAAAGCTCAACCTTGCTTTAAAAAAAATAGCCTCCATAAATGGCCTGGATCTCATTATCTTACCCATTCCTCTCTTTCTTAAAGCTTTTTGCTTTTATGCGTTGCCTTTACTGTCTAACTCAAATAGGAATTACAAAAGGTGACAAGCTCTCGAATCAGCTACTCCCTTGAATATCCTAAGTCCCAGGCACTGTTGGGGTGACCTATAGGCCCAGTTCAGGAAGTCACCCAGCTGAGTTCATACCACCCCAAGAGACCAGCTCTTCTTTGTCATCTTAACCTGAGGGACCCTGTGCAAAGAAGCAAGTGTCTACTTGGGCATTTGGCAACATTTGTGCAGTACTTTCTTGCCTAAATGCCACTGATTTGTGACAAGCTGCTCAGAAGAAGGAAGAGTGGCATTAGAGCATCAAAACTATGAAGCTCCTGGGAGGAAAGAAAATGAGAAATTTATATTCTCTAAGACCACATACTATTTTATAGACTGAAATCCTCCCATTTAATTTTGAAAGCCAAAGAAATTAAAAATTACATGCATATGTGTGCATACACACACACACACACACACACACACACACACACACACACATATTTAAGGTTCAGAAGATGACTATAGATATGCATTTTGGTGTCTTTCTTTGTATTTTATTTAGTTTTGCTTTCTTTTTTCTTTTTTCACCATAACTCAAGCACTAACTGCCTTGTCACAGAAGGAGTATCAATTTCAGCTTACTGTGATAGACCTGGTAGCAGCACTTTCATAAAGAGGAATTCCTTCTCCTGCATTGTAAAATGCTTTTAGGGAGATTACATAATGGGAACTTGGCCCTGAAGAAAAAACAGAAACAGTATTAGCATGTTGATTTATTTAGTGTACTAAAATACTCAGAGAAAACATCTTTCTGAAAATAAATTTAATATAATTTATTAAACAAGATGTTTAGAAATAAGTGAGTTGGAGTCTGGACATAAAGTGGCAGTGAGTGGAGGCAATAGAGATTTTTGATCCTCCACAATCCCCCTATGTAAAGCAACTGAACCACTAGATAGGTAATCAAAAGCATTTGGACATTGACAGCACCCAGCTAATGAGGTATGCCCTCAAACTCTAAAGTATATGTGTGTGCAGACAATCAATAGCCTCGTGATCTGCTTGTGGGAGGGAAGTGTCAAACTTGAAAATAGGATGATTCTAAAATAACTATCAGGTAATGCTACAAAGTACAGCAGATCAGTTTGAGAACAGCAAGTTTAAACACTCAGAACTGACCTGTAAAGTTATCTCCAGGACAGGGCTCAAACTGGGGACAAACTACTGAAAATAGGTGTGAAATCTGAGCAAGACTTAAGAAATTTAAATGAAGGAGAAAGTTCAGATAAAGGTAGGAGAGGTGAATAACCGTGAAAACTCAGAAAGCAAGCTGCCATAGTTTTTAGTCTGTAGTAGGGGTTGGCAAGCTTTTCTTTAGCAGACCTAGATAGTAAATATTTTAGCATTGAACGTCATGTTGTTTGTCACATATTTATGTTTATTTGTTTGCTTATAACTCCTCAAAAATGTAAAAAACCATTCTTAGCTTAGGAGCCCATAAAAAAACAGGACCTGGGCCAGATTTCACCTATAGCCTACAGTTTGCTAGACCCTAGTCTAATAAGCACAAAAGGAAAGTATCTCTGTGTATTTAGAAGAGATATTTGAACTTCTGGAACTGCTGGAAAATAAGTCACATAAATGTGAACAACAAAAATTTATTGAGGCAAAGTTCCTTACAAATTACCATAAGAAAAATAAAAGAAGAGAATAGGATTTCTATAGATGAGTACAAAAAAAGGATTTTAAAAAGTAGAAAATTTTTTTAAAGTACCCAAGAAAAATACATCAAAACTGCAACTTACCATTTCAAAATGAACTAAACAACATTAAGAAAATGAGGAGGAGAGGCAAGATGAGATCGAACAGGTCAGAGTGCGATAGTCACTGCAAAAGCAAGTGTCCATAAAGACTTTCTGGTGAGTGGGTGTGTGCTGGTGAGTGAATAAAGCTTGTCTGAGGGGAGTCTCGAGTTCATGTACATGGGGCTTTCCTCTGGAGGTGACAGCAACCCAGCACCACTCTGAGATTGGAACCTCCAGCATGCAGGATCTTCTGTCATTCTCAAGGCTCTCTTGAGGGGAGGCAGCAGAGAACAGCTGCTCCTCACCACCTGGCATCACCTGTGGCAGGGTGCAAAAAGCTAGAATGGAGTCCTGCTGCTGAAAGGGAGATGCCGACCAGTGCCATCTTTTCTATCTTGGGATCAGGCAGAGACTGCATTGCCCTGCCCAGCTCTGTTCAGTCTCCAAACTGGGTCCCAGAGGCTATCCCCTCATCGAACTCAATGAGACAGATACCCCTCCCCCATGCTAGACCAAGTACAGACATGGCAGATCTGAGTGGGGGACTTGACAGCAGTGGCAGCAGCAGAAGAGTTGGGTGAGTCTGGATATGAACCAAACCTCCTCCCACAGTAGACCATGGGGCATCTCACCCACACTGAGAGCAACCCTATCAGCCTGAACTAAGAGCAGAGGGGATGGGCTGGAGACAAGAACCATTCCTTAACACAGTGGCAGCAGCCAAAAGGAACCCAGAGTTACAGAAACTGCAACAGAGCAAGATTTTTTGTTTGTTTTTTGTTTGTTTTTTTCTTTTTTTTTTCTTTTCTTTCTGTTTTTGTTTACATTGTCATACTTCCTTTGTTTCTGCTATTTTAACATACTTTTTAAAGATTTTCTATTAGTTTATGGGTACTTTTGAGGATGAGTACATAAAAAGGGGATTTTGTTTGATTGTATGGTAGTCTTTTTGTTTTGTTTTGTTTTTTGTTTTTTCTGCCTTTGTTTGTTTCTTTGTTTATCCATTAGCTAGTACGTCTGTCTGTTTTCCCTCTTCTTCTCTCTCTCCACCTTCCTTTCACCTTGTTCCTTCCTTTTTCCATTCTTTTCTTTATTCTATTCTCATTTTGCTTTCAAGGGGAAAACAGACACCTCCACTGCATGGACAGGTTGTAAGGCAGTGAGCAGTGGGTTCCAGGGGATCCACACACATGTCAGAGGATACTGGGATCTGCAGATAGCTTCTGAATCACAGTTCCCACCTTAATTAAATCTCAAAACTGCAAAAAGCACAACCTCCCAACCCCAATCCAACTTTAAAATTGAACAAGGTCAAAGGGTCTGCATAAGAAAGAATAGGAGACTGGGCAAACAGAAGTAAAAACTATCCCCCCATCACTGAACACCAGAATTAAAGAAGAGGTTAAAAGGTGGTGAGGAAACCCTACACAAAGGAAGAAAAAGCAAAGGAAGAACATGGATATCATACAGACACCTGGGAGGACAACAACTGAGAATACAGACTTCAGAACTTAACCAATGAAGATCCCCCAGAATGACTGGTCTCAAACCACAAACCCAGATATCAAGATAGTAATAGAGAGAATAAATAGAAATGAGGAGAGACAAGAGGAAAGAATGAAAGAGTTGATAACTGAGATATCAGTGATGAAGAATACAGTGAATGAAATAAATAACAAGCTGATAAGCATGGAAAGCAGAATTAACCAAGCAGAAGAAAGAATCTCAGAGCTTGAAGACCAAAATATGGAACTAACACAAACTGTTAAAAACATAGAAAAGAATTTTTAAAAGACAGAACAAAGTCTCCAAAAGATGAGTGATTATATCAAGAGGTCAAACCTAAGATTAATTGGAATCCCTGAAGCAGAGTCCAGCCTGGAACAAGCATTCTGTGAAATTATCCAAGAAAATTTCCCTCATTTCATCAGAGACTTGACCATTCAAACACAAGAGATTCAGAGAACTCCTGCAAGACAACAAATGAGAAGACCAACTCCTAGACACACATTAACTCACCTACACAAAGTAGGGATAAAAGAAAAAATCCTAAAGACAGCAAGAGAGAAAGATCAGACTACTTCCCCACTGGGGAAGACCAATTGGAATAGCAGCAGACAAATCTACAGAAACACTTGTAAACTGGAAGAGATTGGAGTCCAATCTTCAAAGTTCTCCAAGATAAACAATTTTAACCAAGAATTACATGCCCAGCTAAGCTAAGTGATGAAGAATTAAAATCCTTCCCAGGCATTCAATCCCTAAGAGTTTGCATCACCTCTAGACCAGCTCTACAAGAAACACTTAAGAAATTATTAAACACAGAAGAAAGAAAAAAGAATGACCACAGTCTTCCCAAAAATGCAGGAAAATGATTGAAAACACACATAAATCAACCTCCAAATAAAAAAAAAGACAGCAAACAAATAAACGGCAGTAGCAACAGCAAACTCTATAAGAACCTCATTACAGGAATAAACTCACATCCCAATAATTAGCCTGAATTAGTCTGAAAAGACATAGAATGGCAAATTGGATAAAATATTATGATGCAACAAAATGTTGTCTTCAAGAGACTCATCTTACTAGAAAGGACACTCACAGACTCAAAGTAGAAGGATAGAAAACAAATTTTCAGGCAAACAGAACACAAAAGAAAGCAGGGGTTGTGATCTTAATATCAGAAAAAATACCTTTCAAGCTATAAAAATTTTAAAGGTCACTACATAATGACAAAAGTTCAATCCATCAACAAGAAATATCCATCCTAATCATATATCCACCCACCATAGGAACACCAACTTTCATAAAGCAGCTTCTAGGTAAACCAGAAAAAGATATTGACTCTAACACTATCATAGCTTGGGACATAAATACCTCACTAACAACCCTAGACAGATCATCAAGACAAAAAATCAGCAAGGGGATCTGGAACCTCAATGTGATGCTTGACCAAATGGACCTAATTGATATCTACAGAACACTCTCCCCAACAACCACAGAATCTGCATTCTACTCATCACCACATGGAACATACTCTAAGACTGACCATATCCTCAGTCATAAATCAAGTCATAAACAAATCTCATAAGATTGAAATACTGCCATGCACCTTTTCAGGCCACAGTGAAATAAAAGTAAATATCAACACCAACATAATTCCCCCAAAATACGCAAAGATATGGATACTAAACAGCATGATGTGGAACAATTTCTGAGTCAACAAAGAAGCCAAAACAGAAATTTAAAAATACCTGGAAACAAATGAAAATGAAGAAACATCATACTAAAATTGCTGAGATGCCATAAAGGTAGTTCTAAAAGGAGAACACATATCTCTACAAACACACATGAAGAAAATGAAAAGATCATAATTTAAAGCAAGGCCACCAAAACCCTGACTTCAGCAGAAGAATCCAAATCACTAACATAAGAGCCCAAATTCAGGACATAGAAGACAAAAATATAATATAATACAAAAAGAATCAATGAAACAAAAAGCTAGTTCTTTGATAGGATAAACAAGATTAATGGACCACAAGCCAACAGCCAGAAAAAGAGAGAAAAAAACCAAATAAACACAATCAGAAATCCAAAAGATCTAATAACAACTGAACCCAAGAAATACAAAAGATTACCAGCGATTGCAAGGTACATTTGTTTTTGTTTGGGGTTTTTTTAAAACATATTTTTTGTTATAAAATTGTGGGATACAGTTAAGGGTTAGGTATACAAATGTGCATCATTCAGGCACCCTTGTTAATAAGGTCTGTCTCTCTGCCCCCAGACAAATCATTAGTCCCACCTCCCTTCCCCTCCCTACCCTCCCCATAGTTTCCCACCACTGTCAGTCCTTTTCTTATAGTATTATGTTGGATATTCAAGGTCCACTATATGAGTGAGAACATGTGATACTTAGATCTTTGTTTCTGTGAGAGGTCACTCAGTATTATAGACTCTAGCTCCATAGGTTGCTGCGAAATTCATGATTTTGTTCTTTTTTATGGCTGCACAGTATTCCATCGTGTATATGTACCACATTTTTTTAATCCAGTCCTCTTGATGGGCAGCATGGTTGGTTTCAGGTTCTTGCTATTGTGAACAATGCTGTGATAAACATTCATCTGCAGGTATCTTTTTGATAGAGTGATTTGAGTTCTTCAGGGTATATTCCAAGTAGGGGGATTGCAGGGTCATATGGGAGGTTAGTATTTAGAGCTTTTAGGAATTGCCACACTGCTTTCCACAGAAGTTGTACTAAGTTACACATCCACCAACAGTGTAGTAGTGTTCCCTTTTCACCACATCCTCTCTAGCATCTCTTATTTTTTGAGTTATTGATAATTGCCATTCTGACTGGAGTTAGGTGGTATCTCAATGTAATTTAAATTTGCATCTCCTTGATGATTAGTGAAGTTGAACATTTCTTCATGTGTCTGTTGGTTGCTTGGATGTCTTCCTTTGAGAAGTGCCTGTTCATATCTTTTGCCCACTTTTTAATGGGGTTGTTTGTTTTTTTTCTTTTCAGCATGTTTGAGTTCTTGGTAGATTCCAAGATGTTAGACCTTTGCAGACCTGGAGTTGGCAAATACTTTCTCCCAGTCTGTGGGCTGTCTCCCTGCTCTCTTGATGGTTTCTTTGGCTTTGCAGAAGCTTGTCAGGTTAATGAGGTCCCACTTGTCTATCTTATCTCTAATGGCCTGGGCATTTCGAGTGTTGCTGGAATTGGATGCCAGTTCCAATTTCCATAAGGTTGTGTCCTGCATTTTCTAAGGTTCTTATGGTTTGAGGTTTTACATTTAGGTCTCTGATCCATTTAGAGTTAATTTTTGTGTATGGGGATAGATAGGGGTCTTGTTTGAGTCTTCTGCATGTGGCCAGTCAGTTTTCCCAGCACCATTTACTGAATAGGCTCTCCTCTCCCCAGTGGTAGGTGGTGGAGGCTTTGTCAAAGATGAGTTGGTTGAGAAATTGAGATTTTGCTTCTGAAATCTCAATTCTATTCCATTGGTCTATATGCCTGTTTCTGTATCAATACCAAACTGTTTTGGTTATTGTAACTTTATAGTAAAGTTTGAAGTCTGGTAATGTGATACCTCCTGATTTGCTTTTGTTTTGCTTTGTTTTGTTTTGGTTTTTTTTTTGCTGAGGATTGTTCTGGCTATTCTTGATCGTTTGTGTTTCCATATGAATGCTTGTATTGTTTTTTCTAGGTCTGAGAAGAATGTTGCTGGTAATTTGATGGGTATTGCATTAAATCTGTAGATTACCTTAGGTAGGATGGACATCTTCACAATGTTGATTCTTCCAATCCATGAGCATGGAATATTTTCCCACTTGTTTGTGTCATCTTTGATTTCTTTGAGCAGTGTTTTGTAGTTTTCATTGTAAAGGTCTTTCATGTTTCTGGTTAGGAAGATGCCAAGGTATTTCAATTTTTTGTGGCTATTGTGAATGGAATTGTGCTTTTTATTTGGGTTTCTGTGGGTTTATTATAGGTGTAAACAAATGTGATTGTCTTTTGCACATTTATTTTATACCCCGATACTTTGCCAAAGTCCTTTTTCAGTGTAAGGAGGTTTTTGACAGATTCTCTTGGGTTTTCAAGGGGTAGAATCATGTCATCTGCAAAGAGAGATAACTTGACTTTCTCTTTTCCTATTTGGATATCCCCAATTGCCTTCTCTTGTCTGATTGCTCTAGCCAAGACTTCCAATACTATATTGAACAGGAGGGGTGACAGTGGGCATCCTTGTCTTGTTCCAGTTTTCAGGGGAAATGGTTCAAGTATTTGTCCATTTAGCAGTATGCTGGCTGTGGGTTTCTCATAGCTGGCTTTTACTATTTTGAGGTATGTTCTACGTATGCCTAGATGTTTGATGGTTTTTATTAGGAAGTGGTGCTGGATTTTGTCAAAAGCTTTTTCTGTCTAATGATATAATCATGTGGGTTTTGGTTTGACATCTGTTGATATATTTAATTACATTTATGGTTTTACGAATGTTGAACCAGCCTTGCATGCCAGGGATGAAGCCTACTTGGTCGTGATGGATGATTTTTGAGATGTGCTGTTAAATCCGGTTTGCTAGGATCTTGCTGAGAATTTTAGCATCTATGTTCATCAAAGATATTGGTGTGTAGTTCTCTTTCTTTGCTGTGTCTTTACCTGGCTTGGGTATCAATGTGATATTAGCTTCATAAAATGATTTGCAGAGAGTTGCATCTTTCTCAATCACCTGGAATACCTTCAATAGGATTGGTATCAGCTCCCCCTTAAATGTCTTGTAGAATTCTGTTGGAAAATCATCCTGGTCCAGGGGTTTTTTTTGGTTTGTTTGTTTGTTTTGTAGATAGTTTTCTTATTACGTAGTCAATTTCCTTGATTGTTTTGGTCTACTTAGGGTCACAGTTTCTGCTTGTTTCAACATAGGCAGGTTCTGTGATGTCAGAAAGTCCTCCATTTCCTTAAGGTTTTCAAGTTTGCTTCCATACAAGTGTACATAGTAGTCTCTATTAATCTTTTTTATTTCTTCAGAGTCAGATGTGACTTCATCTTTTGTGTTACTGATTGAGTTTATTTCAACTTTTCTCTCTTTTTCTTGGTCAGTCTAGCTAAGGGACCATCAATCTTGTTTATCCTTTCAAAGAACCAGCTTTTTGTTTCATTGATTTTTTGTATTATCTTTTTGTCTTCTATGTCTTGGATTTCGTCATTGACCCAGGAGGTGTTTAGCATCATGCTGTTTAGTGTTCATGTCTTTGTGAGTTTTAGGGGACCTTGTTGGTGTTGATGCTTATTTTTATTCCACTGTGGTCCAAGAAGGTGCATGGTAAAATTTCAGTCCTTTTAAATTTCCTTGTGCTTGATTTATGGCCAAGTGTGTGGTCGATCTTAGAGTACATTCCATGTTGTGATGAGTAGAATGTATACTCTGTGGTCGTTGGATGGAGTGTTCTGTAGGTATCAATTAAGTCCATTTGGTCAAGAGTCACATTGAGGTTCTGGATCTCCTTGCTGATTTTTTGTCCTGATGATCTGTCTAGGGTTGTGAGTGGGGTATTGAAGTCCCCAGCTATGATAGTGTTAGTGTTGATGTCTTTTTTTAGTTTAGGTAGAAGCTGCTTTATGAAAGTTGGCACTCCTATATTGGGTGCATATATGTTTAAGATGGATATTTCTTGTTGATAAATTGAACCTTTTATCATTATGTAGTCACCTTCTGTATCTTTTTAAATTTTTAATAGCTTAAAGGGTATTTTGTGTGTAATTAAAATTGTGACTCCTCCTTCTTTTGTGTTTTGTTCACCTGAAAATTTGTTTCCCATCCTCTTACTTTGAGTCTGTGAGTGTCCTTTCTAGTGAGGTGAGTCTCTTGAAGGCAATAAATTGTTACCTGGTGATATTTTATCCATTTTGCCATTCTATGTCTTTTCAGTGGTGCATTTAGCCCATTCACATGGCTAATTTGAAATGCAAGAGTTGATCCCTGTCATAAGGTTCTTACAGATCTGTTGTTCCTGTTTGTTTGTTGTCTTTCTTTGATTTTGGAGCTTTTTCATGTGTGTTTTTAATCTTTTGCCTGTACTCTTGTGAAGAATGTTGTTGTTCTTTTTTCCTTTTCTTCTGCATTCAGTACTTTCTTAAGTTTTTCTTGGAGAGGTGGTCTGGTGGCAGCATAGGTTCTTAGGGATTGGATGTCTGGGAAAGACTTCAATTCTCCCTCACTGATGAAGCTTAGCTTGGCTGGGTAGGTTATTCTCAGTTGAAATTGTTTATCTTTTAGAACTTTGAAGATAGGGCTCCAGGCTCTCCTATCCTGGAGGGTTTCTGTAGAGAAATCTGCTGTTATTCTAATTGGTCTTCCTTGGTAGGTAGTCTGACCTTTTTCTCTTGCTGCCTTTAGGATTTTTTCTTTTATTTTTTATTTTTTCTTCTTTTCTTTTATAGCTACTTTGTTTAGGTGAATTATTATGTGTCTAGGAATTGGTCTTCTTATTTGCTGTCTTGCAGGGGTTCTCTGAATCTCTTGTGTTTGAATTTTTGCATCATTGATGAGATTAGGGAAGTTTTCTTGAATGATTTCATGAAATGTTTATTCCAGTGTGACCTCTGGCTCTCTCTCTGCCTCAGGAAGGGCAATTACTCTTAGATTGGGTCTCTTGAAGTAATCATTCATCTCTTGAAAGTTTTGTTCTGTCTTTTTAAGTTTTTTTTTTTTTCTATGTTTTTGACAGTTTGGGTTAGTTCTGTATTTTGGTCTTCAAGTTCTGAGATTCTTTCTTCTGCTTGGCTAATTCTGCTTTCCATGCTTATTAGTTTATTATTTCTTTCCATCACAGTATTCTTTATTGCTGTTATTTCTGTCATCAGCTCCTTCCTATTTTCCTCTTGTCTCTCCTCAATTTTTTTTATTCTCTCTATTAATGTCTTGATGTCTGGGTTTGGTTCATGTGACCAGTCATTCTGGGGTTCTTCGTTGTTTGTGTTCCAAAGTTTATTTTCTCAGTGTCTGACCTCCAGGGGTCTGTGTGAGCCCTATATTCCTTTTATTTTTATTTTTCTTCATTTCCAGATTTTTCCTCCCTGCTTTTCCCTTCCCTCCACTTCCCTGTACTCTTTAATTCTGCTATTCAGGGGTGGAGGGATTACTTTTACTTCTTTTTGTTCAATCTTCTATTCTTCCTAATGTATTTCCTCTTGCTTTGTTCATTTCTGGAGTTGGACTGTAGGTTGTGGACAGTCCATTTTGCAGTTTTGAGATTTAATTAAAGGGGGAGCTGTGATTCAATATCTCTTTGCAGATCCCAGTATCCACCAAGAGGTGTAAGGATAGTCTGAAACCCACTTCCCACTGCCTTGGAGTCTGTCCATGTAGTGGGGTTGTAGGTTTACTGCCTGAAAGCAAAATGAGGTTAACAGAGGGAAGAGAATGGAGCAGGCAGTGAGGGGAAGATGGGGGTGGAGAGAGAGAGGAGTGAGAGGGAAAACAGATGAGTGTACCGAATGGCAAGTGAAAAGAGACACAAATCCTGAAACAAATATAAAGAAAAACAATAAACATGACTGAAAACTAACCAACAACCATATAAAAAACCAACATACTATGATGCTAACGTACATGCTGACCAACCTCCTTATTGGTGTGCTATTCCTCTCTACAAAGATGGGGTTTACAGAGAAATAAGAAAAAAGGAAAAAAGAAGAAAGAAAAAAAGGGAAAAGGGATAGATTAAAGTCAGTAGACTAACAGAACCAACCAAGCACACTCTGAGACTTTTCCTTTAAGTTCAATGTCCTTTCAGCTCTGATTTCTAGCTGTCTTTGCAGGCTGGTAGAATTGTTCACAGTTAGAGTTAGTTGCCCCTGGCCTGTTGTGAAGAACAGTTCAGATATGGGTTCCCTGCCCAGTATATTACTGAGATCTGGTCTTGTCTATTTATAAAGGGGGAAGAGCACCTGTCATTCCCGTTTTGATGTTGTTACCTTGGATCCCAAGCAGGTGGTGCCATCTCACCACTGCAGCTGCTGAAGCCTACAGTACAGAGGGGAGTGAGCCAGTATCCACACCAGTGGTGGCCACCTCCCTGTACACAGGGGGAGCACCACAGGCCTGGCTCTGGGCGAGGGGCATGGCATGGCTGTGGCTGTGGCAGCAGCAGCCGGGCAGCAGTGATCTCAGAAGATCCTGCTTGTGGGGGCTTCACAGTCCAAAGTAATGGGTCACCTCAGGCATGGGCGGGCAATGACTGCAGTGGCAGCATCCATGGCTGCAGCAGCGGCCCAGACCGCAGTGATTTTGAGCAGTGGAGATGACAGCGACTGAGCTCCCTATGAAGAGCAGGCTACTGAAGATGTGAGCTGCAGCCCATGGGAGAGAGCTAGGGTCTTTATGAATGTTCCCTTCCTCAGAGGGTCTCACAGACCATGCTGCCCTGTCGCCATCTTGCTGGAAGTGCAATGTACATTTGTATGGAAACAAACTTGAAAACCTAAATAAATGGAGGACTTTCTGGCATCACACAATCTTCTCAGGTTGAATAAAGAAATCAAGATCCTAAATAGATCAATAACTACCCAGGAAATCCACTATGCTATAAAAAAATATATACCCACAAAGAAAGGCCCTGGACCAGATGACTTTCCAGATGAATTCTGAAAAACATACAAGGAAGAGCTGATACTAATCATACTGAAAGTATTCCAGGCAATCAAGAAAGATGGAACTCTTCTCAAGTCATTTTATGAAGCTAACAGCACATTGCTTCCCAAACCGGGTAAAGATCCAACAAAGAAAGAGAGCTACATACTAATATCATTGATGAGCAAAGATGCCAAAATTCTCAGCAAGATTCTAGCAAACCAGATCCAAGAGCAAATCTCAAAATTCATCCAAGAGCAAATCTCAAAATTCAATTTACCACCATGACCAAGTAAGTTTCATCTCCAGGATGTAGAACTGGTTCAACATCCACAAGACCATAAATGTAATTAAATACACCAACAGATGTAAAAACAAAAACCACATGATTATATCATTACATGCAGAAAAAGATTTTGATAAAATCCAGCACCCCTTCTTGATAAAAACTCTCAAACTTTTAAGCATAGTTAGAACACACCTCAAAAAGTAAGAGCCATCTATAAGAAACCCACAGTCAACATACTGCTAAACAGACAGAAATTGGAACCATTTCCCCTGAAAACTGGAAAGACAAAGATGCTCACTCTCAAACCTCCTGTTCAACATAGTATTGGAAGTACTAGCTAGAGCAATCGGATAAGGAAATCAAGGGTATACAAATAGGAAAAGAGAAAGTTAAATTGTCACTCTTTGCAGACAACATGATTTCTATACCTCGAAAACCCAAGAGAATCTGCCAAAAACCTCCTTGCACTAATAAAGGACTT
This sequence comes from Carlito syrichta, assembly GCF_000164805.1. Classification (NCBI taxonomy): domain Eukaryota; kingdom Metazoa; phylum Chordata; class Mammalia; order Primates; family Tarsiidae; genus Carlito; species Carlito syrichta. The sequence continues at coordinate 133,648 of NW_007259918.1, forward strand.
TGACAAAGGCTCAGGGTACAAAATAAATGTGCAAAAGATAGTCTATACACCAACAATAAACAAACACCACAATCACATTCACAATAATAATAAAAATAAAATGCCTCAGTATTTTCCTAACCAGAGAAGTGAAAGACTTTTACAAAAAAAGTTACAAAGCATTGCTCAAAGAAACCAAAGATGACAAAAACAAATGGAAAAATATTCCATGCTCATGGATAGGAAGAATCAACATTGTTAAGGAGTCCATCCTACCAAAGGCAATCTACAGATGTAAAGCAATACCCATTAAATTCCCAGCATCATTCTTCTCAGACCTGGAAATGACAATACAAGAATTCATATAGAAACGTAAATTACCAGGAATAGCCAAAACATCCTCAGCAAAAATAAAAATAAAATTAAAAAATCAAAATGGGAGGTTTCACACTCCCAGACTTTAAACTTTAAAACGTTATTATAAAGTTACAATAATCAAGACAACCTGGTATTGGTACAAGAACAGGCATATAGACCAATGGAAGAGGATTGCGATTTCAGAAGCAAAACCTCAATTTCTTCACCAGTTCATCTTTAACAAAGCCTCCCCTATTTGCCACTGAGGAGAGAAGAACCTATTCAGTAAGTGATACTGGGAAAACTTGCTGACCACATGCAGAAGTTAAAACAAGACCCCCATTTATCACCATACACAAAAATCAACTCCAAATGGATTAAAGACCTAAACATCAAACCTCAAACTACAAGAACCTTAGAGAATGCAGGGGACACTCTTGTGGAAATTGGAACTGGCAACCAATTCCTGACCAAAACCCCAGGTGCCCAGGCCATAAGAGATAAGATAGACAAGTGGGACCTCATCAAACTGACAAGCTTCTGTAAAGTCAAAGAAACTATCCAGAGGGCTGGGAAACAGTCCACAGACTGGTGGAAAATACTTGCAACTATATATCTGACAAAGGTCTAACATCTAGGATCTACAAAGAACTCAAATGTGCTGAAAAGAAAAAAACAAGCAGCCCTATTACAAAATGGGCAAAGATATGAATAGGTACTTCTCAAAAGAAGACATAGGAGCAGTCAACAGATACATGAAAAAAAGGTTCAGCCTCACTAGTCATCAAAGAAATGCAAATTGAAACCCCACTGAGATACCACCTAACTACAGTCAGGATCATCATCATCAATAACTCAAAAGACAACAGATGCTACAGAAGATGTGGGGGAAAGAGAACACTTCTACACAATTGGTGGAAGTGTAAACTCACACAGCCTCTGTGGAAAACAGTGTGACAATTCCTAAAAGATCTAAAAATTGATCTTCCATATGCCCCATGGTCCCCTTACTGGGAATACACCCATAGGAATGCAAATCACTCTATGAAAAAGATATCTACACACACATGTTTACTGCAGCATTATTCAAAATAGCAAAAACATGCAACTAACCATGTTACCCATTGCAAAAGTACTAGATTTTAAAAATGTGGTACATGAACATGATGCAATATTATGCAGCCATAAAAAGGATAAAATTATGAACTTAGCAGCAATTTGATGGACTTGAGGCTATAATACTGAATGATCTACCACAGAAACAAAGAACTGAGTACCACATGTTCTCACTCATAAGCAGACCTTAAGCAATTATCATAATACTATAAGAAGGGTGTTGGCAGTAGTAGGAAACTGCCAGGGGTTGGGGGGGGCACACTTCATCAACAAAGGTACCTGCATAATGAACATTTGTATACCTAACCCTGAATTGTATCCCACGTCTTTAAAATAAAAAATTTTAACAAAAAAGAAAATGGTGTCAGATGTGAAAGCGTAACATAAGCCGGGCTCGGTGGCTCAGCCTGTAATCCCGCGCCTTTGGGAGGCTGAGGTGAGTGGATTGCCTGAGCCCGTGGGTTCAAGACCCGCCTGGGCAGCAAGACCTCATCTCTACAATAAATCAAAAAAATCAGCCAGGCGTGGTAGCACATGCCTGTAATTCCAGCTACTCGGAAGGCTGAAGTGGAAGGATCGCCGGAGCTCAGTAGGTCGAGGCTGTGGTGGCTGGGGAGCGGCCACTGCACTCCAGTCTGGGCAACAGAGTGAGACTCCAACTCAAAAAAAAAAAAAAAAAAAAGAGTAACATAAATCAGAGAATTCAGAAATAAGATAACATAACCAAAGAAATAATTCTATGTAAATAAAAATATGGTTTTATTAATGATTGGTAACTATGTGAACAAATATACAGAAGTAAAAACATAAAGAAATTAGGAAGAATAAAAAAAGCTTTCCAGAGAAAGTGACAAATACTAAATTTAGAGAAGGAAGATCTAACATACAGATAATAGGAGTCATTGAGAAGGAAAATTTAAAGGAAAAAATAGATAAATACTAAAAAATGTAATTCAAGAAATTTTTGCTGAGAAAATAAACTTTAAGGAGCCAGGACATAAATAATGTATGATTTATATGGGAAAAATTAGGTTATTATCAGACATTTTTACCACAACAAATCCCTGCCTTGGGTTGTTTCGGGCACACACTTCACATTGCTCACATACCATCCAGGCTGTGCTGGAGAGACAAGGAACCTAAGAATGTCAGCCTAACATGGTTTCAAGAACTGTCTGGCCCATATATATCTCCTGATGTAAGTTTTTGATGAAGGTTGGGTCCAAAGCTACAAGTCAACAACTCGCTCATCGTTAAATTTCCACCATCCACCTGGAAGATGGTCCCCATCTTCCATTTTGAACCACATCTGCTTTGTGCTGTGAATAATTAGGGCCCCATTCTGCCAACACACTTGGGAAAAATGCTACAGCAAAAGCTGCCACTTTCACTGTTTCCTAGGAGGCTGAAAACTTTGTCTCCCGGTCTGCCTTTTGGTTTCCCTGAGCAACTCTTGAGTCTCTCCTTTGGTGTCTCCTGTAATGCACGACTGCTACCTTCTTAGGGGCCCATACAGCATCCAACAGTTCAAGAATTTCTCTACCATATTTTATGTCTTTGCCTTCCAAGTTGATCAGGCCCTTTTCCTTATATAGAGCTCCATATGCATGGAGGGTAGTAAAGGCATACTTTGAGTCAGTGTCTTAGATATGTTAGGGAGCCCCAGACTGGGTGCACTAACAAGGGCTTGCTTGATTTCCTCAAAGGTCTTTTGTTGCACTTTGTTGCCATAACATAGGCTCTTGTTCTCCCCTTTTTGTGGTCTCATAGAGTGGTTTTGCCAGTATTGCATCACTGGGACTGTAGAAAGGGGCAGCAAGTTTGGCCACCCATGGCTCCCACAATAGTGACTTGTCTGGGTGAGTGTTGGGAGCCGGCCGTGGAGGCCTGCCTGAGTGTTAGGGATCCAGGCGGGCTGCGGACCCTGAGACCAGTAGGATGAGTTCAGGAGCTGATGGCCCATTCCCTTTTCCCTTTTTTGCTGTTTGGCACATCTCAGTAGCAGGGACTTTGATGATCTAAGCTTGAAACTTCGAGATATGACAGGCATGGCTAACTCTAGGGATCTCCATTGTTCCCATTTCTCACAGACTGTGGTTTCAGCTTTAAACAACACAGTTCAAACTCAGGTCACATTTGGGAGCCTTTAATATGGTACAAGCTTCTTTATAAGATTTAAAAGTATATTTGTATATACATATACAAAAGAATTAGTATATACATATAAAGTGCTGTTTCAACTTTAATAATATAGACAATTATCTAGAGCTACCAGAAATGGCCCAGCATGAACTTTGGGCTGGGCCACATTCCTAAGGGCCCAGCGTGTAACTTGGACTGGGCTGTATTCTTTTAAACCGGTTTTAGCTACAGTTAGTGTGGGGGTTTTTCTACTTATTATAGAAATTGAATTTATTTTATTCATAGAAAGTATTGTAGAATAGGTTATGCTACATCAGTGAATTATGTTAGTTCAAGCATGATCAAACATGACGGTTTGAGGTTTAATAGGAATACATCTAACTTTAGAAATTTCATTGTTCCCATTTTCTACTAATTGTGGTTTTGGCCTTAGTACAATTTACAGTTTGTATTTGGGTTTTATTTTTAGAAGCTTTATTGCTGATGATCAGCTTTATATATTAGAATTAGGAATTAGAAACTTTTATAGAAATTAAAATAGATATATAGAATTTTAGAACAGCCATTTTGTTAAGAGATTGTAATCAATTGTTCCTAGAAATGGCCCAGCATGATCTTTTGACTGGGTCACATTCTTTAGGAACTGGTTGGGGCTATAATTAAGAGTTTCTATAGTGTAGGTAGAATTAGCGTAAAATAGAAAGGAATTAGGATTTAAGTAAGTCATTAGGTGTTGTGTATGCATAAGTTTTAAAAGTTATTGATTATTAGAATATTATGATCTTAGAATTGTAGTATTGCTTTTGAGGAATATTAACCAAGCATGGGGAACAGTGAGATAATTTTGGGATCATCCTTCCTCATGCTTGAGGAAACACCTGGTGGGTGGGGGACGCCCCTCATCCACCTGGCCTGGTGTTCACGTAAATGTCTTGTGATTTAATTGGGATTGTCCTTCCTCATGCCTGAGGAAACACCTGGTGGGTGGGGGATGCCCCTCATCCACCTGGCTTTGTGTTCATGTGAAAGTCTTGTGATTTAACCTGTGAAAATTTGGGATAAAAGGATTACGGTTTGTCCCATTAAATGGCTTCTGCACTAGACAGAGCCCAGTCTCTTTCTTTCTCCCCCCTTCTCTTTCTTTCTCTTTATTTCTCCAGAATAATCACCAACGCTGCCACACCTCCCAGGGACACTCTAAATCTCTTTGCAGGGGCTGGCCCCCCGCAGGTGAGAGTGCACCCTCTGGTTGGGTTCTACAGAATGCTCTGCCCCAGTATCTACCATGAAGTCAAGGGGCCAACTCCCCACAGTCATTCAGACCATAGACTCCCAGTGGCCTAGCAAAATAAAGCCTGGTTTGTCCTAGTCTTCCCCATAATTCTCCATGTGGCTAGGCCAACAAAATTACTCTCGGGGGCCACATATGATTGGGGTGCAGGCCAGTATTATCTTTGAAACACCTGATCTCTTCCTGTTCCCTGGGGAGCATGATGAAAATCTTCCAGCTCCAGACATTCATTTTTCCAGTGTCCTTCTCAGAAACAGCGCACACATTGGTTTCACCCTAATCTCATCATCAGGCAGGGTGACCTGTTTTGCTGGCCTCTCTGCTGTCCTCAGTCTCATCCTGACATGGTAGCTCCTCAGGTATGTTGCTCTGCCAAGACAGTGGAAAGCAGATCTACTTTCTCATTCTTCAGTTGGCTTTTACCAGTTAACAAACACCTTTGTCACAACCTCTATCAGCTAGCTAGCATTAATTCCAGCAAAATCCTCCAACTTTTTTAACTTGTGCCAGATGTCTCCCCGAGCCTGACTGACAAAAGCTGCATTAATCATTCCTGATTCTCAGCTTCCTCGGGGCTAAAGGGAGCATAGAGGCGAAATGCCTCGCATAGCCTCTCATGACACTGGCTTGGGCTCTCTTCAGGGCCCTGGAGCACTTCTTAGATTTTGCTCATATTCATGGCCTTTTTGTTGGCGCATATGGGATAAAACACTGGGGACTTTGGAGTAGCTGCATCCTAGGGCATTTCAGGTGACTGAGGGGGAGGGGTGGATCCTGGACTGGGATTAGCCTCTGGTGCAGCAGTCACACCAACCACGGGGTTGCAGGTGGCAAGGTTCTCCTCAGATTCCTCAGCCAGAGTGGGCTTTCCCTCTGGTAAGCATTTCAAGGGAGCCATTATTCAGGCCAGCATGACTTTAAACTTTACTTCTAAAAAGATCTTTACCCAAGGTGGTTGGGAAAGAACTGCATCTTGCCAACAGTCTATGTAGAAAAACTTGTCAGAGTGGTCTGGATCCCCCACAATAACCCTAAACACCTATTAACTAGTTATTTGTTTAGTGATCCCTTAGAGGGCCAGCCCACCCCAAACGATGGCCAATCTACTTCACAGAGTATCTGAAGCCTTTTGAGAGTCAATACTATAATTCTCTGAATATCACTTTTGGAAATTCTTTACCATGATTTGGGGAGCATTCTATCTTTCTCAATTGCCTGGAGTACTTCTTACAAGATTGGTATTAGCTACTCCTTGTATGTTTTGTAAAATTCTGCTGTAAAAATCCACCTGGTCCAGGGATTGTGTGTGTGTGTGTGTGTGTGTGTGTGTGTGTGTGTGTGTGTAGGTAGGTAGTTTTCTTATGACAGAGTCAAATTCCTGGGTTGTTATTGATCTATTTAGAGTCTCGATTTCTTCTTTTTCAATCTTGAGAGGTTGTGTAATGTCAGAAAATCTTCCATTTCATTTGGGTTATTGAGTTTGTTTCCATACGGGTGTGCATAGTAGACTTTAAACTCTACTATAAGGCTACAATAATCAAAATTGCTGGTATTGGTATAAGAACAGGCAAATAGACCAGTGAAACAGGATTGAGATTCTGGAAGCAAAATCTCAATTTCTTAGCCAACTCATCTTTGACAAAGTCTCCAACAACAGCCAATTGGAGAGGAGAACTTATTCAGTAAATGGTGCTGGGAAAACTGGCTGACCACATGCAGAAGAATGAAACAGTACCCCTACCCATCACCCTACCAAAAACCAATTCTGAATGGATCAAAGAATGAAACATACGACCTCAAACTATAAGCATACTAGAAAACACAGGAGACACCCTTATGGAAATTGAATAGACAACTAATTCCTGATCAAAACCGCAGTTGCACATGATATAAGAGATAAGATAGACAAGTGGGACCTAATAAAACTGAAAACTTCTGCAAAGCAAAAAACAAAAACAAAAAACTATCAAGAGAGTGGGGATACAGTCCACAGAATGGGAAAAAATACTTGCCAACTGTATATCTGACAAAGGCCTAACAGCCAGGGCCTATAAGGAACTCAGACATACTGAAAGGAAAAAAAACACCAAACAACCCTATTAAAAAGTGGGCAAAAGATATGAATAGACACCTCTCAAAAGAAAACATGTGAACAGCCAACAGATACATGAAAAAATTCTCAGACTGACTACTCATCAAAGAAATGCAAATCAAAACCACACTGAGATACCACCTAACTCCAGTCAGGATGGCCATCATCAATACCTCAAAAAACAACAGAAACTGAAGAGGATGTGGGGAAAATAGAAAGCTCCTACACTGTTGGTGGGAGTGTACACTAGTACAACCTCTGTGAAAAACAGTGTGGTGATTCCTAGAAGATCTAAAAATCAACCTTCCATATGATCCAGCAATCCCCCTTCTGGGAATATACCTGAAGGAACTCAAATTACTCTATAAAAAAGATACCTGCACATGCATGCTTATTGCAGCATTATTCACAATAGCAAAAACATGGAAGCAACCCTGCTGCCCGTCGAACGTGGACTGGATAAAAAAATTTAGTACATAAACATGATGGAATATTATGCAACCATTAAAAAAGGACAAAATTACGGACTTTGTAGCAACTTGGATAAATTTAGAGTCTATAATACTTAGTGATCTATCACAGAAACAACGATCTGAGTACCAAATGTACTCGCTCATAAGTGGACACTGAACACTTATCATAACACTATAAGAAAGGGATTAGCAGTAGTGGGTCACTGCCAGAGGAAGGGGGCACATAGCATCAACAAGGGTACCCAATCTCAAACCAGATGAAGTGGGGACCACTTATGCACCCAACCTTGAATTGTACCCCACATCTTTAAAATAAAAAATATATATATATAAATAAACAATGGGAAAAAAGCAAAGAAACATGCTCTACTCCAACATGCAATATTTCATTAAGCTTATATTTGTTGCATGTGGCCTTCTTTATCTCGGTTTTAGGCTAAAATAAAAAAGCTTTAAACATGAGTGAGTTTATCCCTGAAATTGCTAAGATGGATTTTTTTTCGTGAAATTTGTATGTGACATAAGTATCAGTGTTGCAGATATTGATATTTGAAATCACAAGGACCTAAGAGTCACAATATAGTAAGAAGCATAAAATACAATTATATCTAATGTAGTCAAAGGGCTTTTACTCAGTGAATTGCTTCCCCCTCATAAGGGTATATTTCTTTTTTGAAAATTTATGTTGTCAAACTAATTTACTAATGAAATATAACTGATCAACAACCGTTAAATACTCTTTGATATCCAAAACTACTTACAAAAGATGGATCTCTGCTGTTAGGTTACTTACATAATTCTAGGCAGAGGAAACAATGAAAGACCATGTAAAATTTAGCAGTAAAGTGTATGATATAGCTTAAAATGCAAAGAATTTAGAAATCTGGAAAAATAGTGAGGAATTGGAGTGTCAAAAAAGACTTTTGACAGACAAGGACTTTGAAGAAAGGTTTAGAGGCAGAAGCATGGTAGGTGGTATACAACATTTCGGAGTAACAATAGGGAAATGGTGGAAATACATTTAGTCCACAAAATACCATTACTGAGAAAAATATTCTTTCAAGTTATTGCTGTAGAGAATGATTTCAAACGTATGGTTCATCTATGCACCAACAATTTAAAAAATTTCATTAAGCTAGAACCATTTAAAATTGCTTTTGTGTAGTTCCAATTCCATTTGGTTCAACTTAATACATTTATATATTTGCATGTGTCTTTGTATTTATGAAGGGAGTGAGAAAGAGATCAGGAATTCCAAACTCAAATGCTTAGGCGTTAGGGTGTGTGTGTGTGTGTGTGTGTGTGTGTGTGTGTGTGTGTGTGTGTGTGTGTGTCTGTGTGGTGTTAGTTTAGTTTAGTTTAGTTTTTTGACAGAGTGACATGGCCACAGTGTATGAGAGGTCATTGGGCAGAGGGGATCTTAGAAAGTGCCTGACACATCTAAAGAGTAGGAGCCACTGTTCATATTCAAGATAATATTAGCATAAAGGAGGCAGTCCCAGTGTTGTCAGATTATCTGGAAATGCAGGTTTTTATGTGAAATCATCAAATTTTCAAGTGTTTGCACATCATTTAAATAAGCAAAATTAACCTGTGCTGGAAACCCAAAACATTCTCTGACTAGATCACTAGTCTACAACTTTGGATAGACTATTACATACACACTACATACAAACATGCATATATTCACAGAAAAATAGATAATGGAGTCTTGTCTTCCATTGTTAAGATGTCATCTATAAGATTAACATCAGCAAATTAAAAACTATGTGGTAAAGAAGGTAAATATCAACAATGTGTTTGTTTGCACTGGGAGATTGGGGATGATTGTGTTATATTTACATCTCCCATTTAGATTAGAGTTCAAAGTTAAGAATGTCCCACTTGATAGGAAGCTTTGACTTCTTACTCAGGGTTAACAGCTGAAGCTCACATGTGGTCAGAATAGCCCATGGGACACACATTCACACCTTCACTTTTCTGTGCCCACTTCACATGTACCCAGTTCATACCACCTTAGACAACACACTCTGGAAAAAATTCTGTAACCTTACTGGATTATTAACTTTCATTCTTTGACATGCATATTCTTTCTCATTTTAAGAAAAAATACACACAAAAAAATTCTTTTAATTACCTTAACTGGTTCTATGTCATTTTACTGGTTTGAATTTTTGTCTTAATCAGAATGACAAAACATATGCATCTCATCTAACAGCTATCTGACTCACTCTTTTCAGTATTTATTATTTCTTAATCCTCCATTCCCAGAAAAAGTGAAGTAATTGTCTGTCATTCTAATACAGACACTTGCAAATATTGATACCCATCAAATCTCTAGTCATCTGAGTAGTGCCAGTTTCTTTTACTTGATCCTTAACCGTAGTATAGAGTATGCTAACAAGGAGCCTGCAGCTTCAAAATTTACTAGCTGTTGGGTTAATTAATTTCACTAATCACTAAATTTTACAAATCCCTACTATGCTGTGTACACCTTAGGGGATGTCGACTTTAAATAGAAATTTTAAAGTGTTCATGGTTTAGCCCTAAGAAAGGTAAACAGAGTTGCAAAGGAGCTGTAGCTGTAATAAGAATATCACAAAGAGCTAGAAGGAGTCTTGGAGACATTTTGGTCCAGTATTTTCCTAGTGTCATGTACTAATTTGAGGCTCAAGTGAGTTCACTGACCTTTCTAAAGTAATACAGAACTGCCGAGGTCATAAAGCCTGGAAAGTCTCCACAGCCTCTGACTTCCTTTTCCAGGAGATTTATTTAATGCTCTCCACACTTCACCTTCTCATAAACATGTGAACATCTTTTGGGCTCTCTGGTCTCTGTTGTGCTTTCCTCAAAGTGCCTTTTGGAGCTACTAAGGGAACAGTAGGATACATTCTTTCCTGTCCCCATAAAGCTTGATCTAATACCGAATCTGCCTGAACAACTATAAAAATATTACTCTTGGCCGGGCTGTGATCCCAGCACTTTGGGAGGCCGAGGCGAGTGGACTGCCTGAGCCCGCGGGTTCGAGATCAGCCTGGGCAATTTGGCCAGACCTCGTCTCTCTTCAATAAAAATTTTAAAAGAAAATTAGCCGGGCATGGTAGCGCACACCTGTAGTTCCGGTTGCTTGGAAGGCTGAGGCGGAAGGATCGTAGGAGCCCGGCGGGTCGACACTGGAGTGGCCCGTGAGCGTGCCATTGCACTTCAGCCTGGGTGATGGAGTGAGACTCCAACTCAAAAAAAAAAAATTCGTGTATTTGTTCAAGAGTGGGCAATCGCTTTGATACCCTTTTACACTGTGATGGAGGCATCTTATTTGAATGTATGTCGAGGGGTCAAGATGCTTTATTTATTTTTTTTTTACTACATATTTTTTATTTTAAAATTGTGGGGTACAGTTAAGGATTAGGTATACAAATATGCATTGTGCAGGTACCCTTGTATGCTTTAAATGTGAATTGAGAGCAAGGGAGGATGCAGGTTTCCTCCCGTACAGAAGGGGAGTGTAATTGACAAGAGCACCACTAGAGGACAATGTGGAGCTATTTTCCTGCTCACACTCCTCGCTCTTAAACTTTAAAACCAGTAAATCACAAAAGAATGACCTAGAATTGCTCCCTCTATAGATGAATTGAGTTAAACACATTTGATAGTACCATGGTGCATTCTAAGTGAATTAATCATTAATTATGATCAGACCCCATTGTTCAGTACACTTACTGACAATTATGACAGTTAAATGCATTTCTTGTATTAGCTAAAATGTTGCAAATAACGTAGGCTTGAAAAGTTATCAGTTGTCCCTGAGAAATAAAACTCAGCAGCATTCTCTCCTCTGAATTCACTGTGATTGAATCACAAAGAAATAATTTGGATTTTGGTGGTTGTCCATGGAAATGACTTTTAATTACAGATATTCTGAGTTATTCCACAAATTCAAAATTATCATCATCATTGTTTGGCCAACCTTTCCTTTTTTTTTTTTTATTTTTTGAGTTAGCGTCTCACTTTTTCACCCAGACTGTAGTGCAGTGGCACACTCACAGCCACCGCAGTCTCAACTTACTGGACTCAGGCAATCCTTCCATCTCAGCCTTCGAGTAGCTGGAACTACAGGTGTACACAACAACACCTGGCTACTTTTTAAAATTTATTTATTGTAGAGATGAGGTCTTGCCAAGTTGCCTAGGCTGTTCTCAAACCCTTGGGCTCAGGCTATCCTCTCTCCTCTTCCTCCCAAAGTGCTGGAATTATGAGCCACCACACCCAGTTTGTTTGGCCAAACTTTCTTGCAGAACACATAAGTTTGGGATAAAGGAGGCTGAAGAAATACTTAATAACTCTTTGTGCATCCAAAATAGATGACTTTTGGCCAGTATATTCTCTGTGACCAGGAAAAAAAGGAACATTAATAAATGTACATTTATTGACTATAAAGGTTGTAAATGACCAGAAATGGGTAATCAGGAGAAGCCCTGGTTCTGCTTTCCCAGAGACTTGATAGGTGAGAGACTCCATTATTCCAACAGCTGTTGTTGAGGCTTCTCTGAAAGTAGGAGGTAAACGTGGCTCTCTGGGGCTGAGGGAATGAATCAAGACACTTGCAGATAGCTCTTCAGGGCTGGACCAAGATGTTACCTTTGGTAACGGAAGCCTGGAAGAACATCATTATTTTTCATTAATATTTTGTATGAATTAAATCCTTCATTCATTCCAGATTATGTACTTCTTGCAGTGGCCCCTTTCATGCCAAATGCTTGTTGGGCTGAATCTCCTGTCCTTGCATCTTTTGCCCTCTCTGTTAGTACTACTGACAAATCAATTAGAGAAAATTAGAGTGGAAGTTGTTTTCCTAATGCAGGTACCTGCTCGTTGCAATGAACCGGGGCTAACACATCCACCAAATATAGGTCATTAGGTGAATGTCACTGGACATCTTTGACCTCACTAGATCTTGACTATTTAATTAAGTGTAAAGGGTGAGCAGCAAATACAGCTGGTCACATTGATCACTTAAAAGGATGAGCAATACATATCGGAGAAAGATGCAATTTTTTTGATACATTCAGTTCTACTTTATTCTATATATTCTTTTGTAAATGTAACTGAAAGCTAATCTAATGAGCACCCTAATAAGTATTTCCTTTCTAGGAATACTGTCCAAAACATGGTCAGATGATGACATGATTTGCTTTTAACCAGTCTTGCAGATACCAACAACTCACCTATTCAGTGTTAGAAAGCATTTGAGTCCAAGAAAGTAAAATTAATATAAATTTTCTTTAATATACTAAGGGCTATTAATAGGAAAGAAATCAGGAGAAAACAGACTTAATAAAAAATGTCAGAAAGTCCTCCATTTCCTTTAGGTTTTCAAGTTTGTTTCCATACAAGTTTACATAGTAGTCTCTGATAAGCTTTGGTATTTCTTCAGGGTCAGATGTGACTTCATCTTTTGTGTTTCTGTTTATTTGGACTTCTTCTCTCTTTTTCTTGGTCAGTCTAGCTAGGAGATCATCAATCTTTTTTATCCTTTCAAGGAACCAGCTTTTTGTTTCATTGATTTTTTGTATTAATTTTTGTCTTCTGTGTCCCGGATCTGGGCTTTTACTTTGATGATGTGGATTCTTTGGCTGAAGTTAGGGTTTTGATGGTCTTGCTTTTCCAGCTTCCTTAGGTGGCTTGTTAGGCTGTTAACTTGTGATCTTTCCATAAATTGAGACCCTAAATAGACCAATAACAATCCAGGAAATTGACTATGTCATAAGAAAACTACCGACAAAAAAAAAAGCCCTGGACCAGATGACTTTCCAGCGGAATTCTACAAAACGTACAAAAAGGAACTGATACCAATTCTATTGAAAATATTCCAGGTGATTGAGACAGATGGAATTCTTCCCAAATCATTTTATGAAGCTAACATCACATTGATACTCAAGCCAGGTAAAGACCCAACAAAGAAAGAGAATTACAGGCCAATATCCTTGATGAACATAGATGCTAAAATTCTCAACAAGATCCTAGCAAACCAGATTCAACAACACATATCAAAAATCATCCACCATGACCAAGTAGACTTCATCCCTGGGATGCAAGACTGGTTCAACATTTGTAAGGCCATAAACGTAATTAAATACATCAACAGACATAAAAACAAAAACCACATGATTATATCATTAGATGCAGAGAAAGCCTTTGATAAAATCCAGCACCCCTTCTTGATAAAAACCCTCAAGCATCTAGGCATGGATGGAGCATACCTCAAAATAATAAGAACCATCTACGAGAAACCCACAGCCAGCATACTACTAAACAGACAGAAACTGGGACCATTTCCTCTGAAAACTGGAACAAGACAAAGATGCCCACTCTCACCCCTCCTGTTCAACATAGTTTTGGAAGTCCTAGCTAGAGCAATCACAGAGGAGAAGACGATCTGAGGTATCCAAATAAGAAAAGAGGAAGTCAAGTTATCTCTCTTTGCAGATGACATCATTCAACACCTTGAAATCCTAAGAGAATCTGTCAAAAACCTCCTTGCACTGATAAAAGACTTTGGCAAAGTCTCAGGGTATAAAATAAATGTGCAAAAGACAATCACATTTCTATACACCAATAATAAACAAACAGAAACCCCAAATAAAAAGCACAGTTCCATTCACAATAGCCACAAAAAAATGAAATACCTTGGCATCTTCCTAACCAGAGATGTGAAAGACCTTTACAATGAAAACTACAAAACATTGTCCAAAGAAATCAAAGATGACACAAACAAGTAGGAAAATATTCCATGCTTATAGAATTGTTAAGACGTCCATTCTACCTAAGGCAATCTACAGATTTAACACAATACTCATCAAATTACCAGCAACATTCTTCTCAGAACTAGAAACAACAATATAGGAATTCATATGGAAACATAAATGGTCAAGAATAGCCAAAACAATCCTCAGCAAAACAAAACAAAGCAGGAAGTATCACACTTCCAGACTTTAAACTTTATTATAAAGCTACAATAATCAAAACAGTCTGGTATTGGTACAAGAACAGGCATATAGACCAATGGAATAGAATTGAGATTCTAGAAGCAAAACCTCAATTTCTCAACCAACTCATCTTCGACAAAGCCTCCACCACCAACCACTGGAGAGAGGAGAACCTATTCAGTAAATGGTGCTGGGAAAACTGGCTGGCCACATGCAGAAGATTGAAACAGGACCCCTACCTACCCCATACACAAAAATCAACTCTATATGGGTCAGAGACCTAAACATAAAACCTCAAACGTAAGAACCTAAGAAAATTCAGGAGACACTCTATGGAAATTGGAACTGGCAACCAATTCCTGATCAAAACCCTAAGTGCCCATGCCATAAGAGTTAAGATAGACAAGTGGGACCTCATTAAACTGACAAGCTTCTGCAAAGCCAAAGAAACCATCAAGAGAGCAGGGAGACAGCCCCCAGACTGGGAAAAAATATTTGCCAGCTCTATATCTGACAAAGACCTAACATCTAAGATCTACAAGGAACACAAACATGCTGAAAAGAAAAAAAAAACAACCCCATTACAAAGTGGGCAAAAAATATGAATAGATACTTCTCAAAAGAAGACATACAAGCAGCCAACAGATACATGAAAAAATTTTCAACCTCACTAGTCATCAAGGAGATGCAAATTAAAACTACAGTGAGATACCACCTAACTCCAGTCAGAATGGCCATCATTGATAACTCAAAAAATAACAGATGCTGGAGACGATGTGGCGAATAGGGAACACTTCTACACTGTTGGTGGGAGTGTAAACTAGTACAGCCTCTGTGGCAAACAGTGTGGTTCCTAAAAGTTCTAAAAATTGACCTTTCTTATGACCCCGCAATTCCCCTACTGGGAATATATCTGAAAGAACTCAAGTCACTCTATAAAAAAGCTACCTACACACATACCTTTATCTCAACATTGTTCACAATAGCAAGAACATGGAACAGTGTTGCCCATCAAAAGAGGACTGGATTTTTTAAATGTGGTATATATACACAATGAAATACCACGCAGCCATGAAGAACAAAATCTTGAACTTCACAGCAACCTGGATGGAATTAGAGCCTATAATACTGAGTAATCTTTCACAGAAACAAAGAACTGAGTATCACGTGTTCTCACTCATAAGTGGATCTTGAACAACTATTGCAATACTATAAGAAAAGGATTGATAGTAACGGGAGACTGTGGGGAGGTGGAGGGCATGGAGGTGGGACAGGCAGTAGTGGAAATCTGTCTGGGGAAGGTGGGCACACCTCATCAACAAGGGTAACTGCACAATGAATATTTGTATACCTAACCCTGAATTGTATCCCACAATTTTAAAATAAAAATAATAAAAAATAAAATAACTGTTTCAGTGATTGGCAGATAGAAAGTGCTTAACAAATATTTGTTGATTGATTAATATGGGATACACAGAAATGCTAAATTACTTATTAAAGGTCAAATAACAAGTTTCTAATCAATTTGAACTTGGAACTCAGATTTCCCAATCCTAAATTGTACATTTTGATACCAGCAGGTTCTTGAAAAACGAATCCAAAGTCGTTGTACACCATTTCCCATTTTACTTGCAGGCTCACATTTAGCTCTTCTTCATCCAATCATTTTTTCATTCACTCATCAATTATCACTGAACATTTACTGTATTTAAGACATGGTTATAAGTTTTCTACAGTATGTAAAGATTAAAACAAAAACAGCTTATTTTTCCTGGTAAAACTTTTAAGGAAAAAACTATGATGGAGATTTTAAAAATAGAGTAAAGCATTCTGGAATCAGAGAGGCTTTATGGAGAAAGTGGAAGTTTTGCTGAATCCTTTGATGATAACTAGCCAAGGGAAACGAGTGGAATAAGCAAATGCAAGGGGACGATTCATAGTGACTGCAGCATCCCTCATGTGCATTAGAATCAAAACATGAAACCGATAGTGGTAACAGCAACTCCTACCCCTCCCCCTCCTCTGCCTCCTCCACCTCTTTCTCCTGTCCCTTTTCCTCTCAGTAGTAACATTTGTTGGATACCCAGCTAGACACTTCAACTAACTCACATTCCTTATTTCATTTAATTATTAGCCTCAATTCAGTGTCTGGCATTTGAATGAATATAGGTAGATGATTGCAACTGTTTGAACATCCCCTGCAAAATTCATGTGTTGGAAACTTAATCTTCAATGCCACAGTGCGGAGAAGTGAGATTTTTAAGAGGTGATTAGGCCATGAGGGCTCTGCCTTCATGGTGGATTAATCCTGCTATTCTGGGAGTGGGTTGTTTTCACAAAAATGGGTTCATGCTAAAAAGATGAGTTCAGTTCCTCTCTCTCTCTCATGCACTTGCTCTCTTGCCCTTCCACCTTCAGCGATGAAATGCACAGCAATAAGGCCCTCATTGGATGCAGACCCATCAAACTTGGACTTTCCAGTCCCTAGAATTTTAAGAAATAAAATTCTTTTTTTAAATTTTAATGATGAGGGATACAATTCAGATTTAAGTATACAAATGGTTATTGTACAGGTAAGTTTGGGCCTCCCTTTGGTTCCCACTTCACCTGGTTTGAGAGCAGGTACCCCTATTGATTTCATGTGTCTCCCTCCCCTAGCAGTGTCCTGTTACTGCCAATCTCTTTCTTATTGTATTATGGTAAATGTTTAGGGTCTGCTTATGAGTGAGAACATATGGTACTCAGTTCTTTGTTTCTGTGATAAATCACTGGATATGATAGACTCTAAATCCATCCAAGCTGCTGCGAAGTCCACAATTTCATTCTTCTTTATGGCTGTGTAATGTTCTATCATGGATATGTACCACCTTTTTTTATCCTGTCCAGTTTTGATGGGCAACATGGTTGGATCCATGTTTTTACTGTTGAGAATAGTGCCACAATAAACATGAGTGTGCAGGTTTCATTTTTGTAGAGTGATTTAAGTTCCTCCAGATATATTCCCAGATGGGTGACTGCTGGGTAATATGGAAGGCCAATTTCTAGTTCTTTTAGGAATCACCACACTGTTTTCGATAGAGAATTGACTAGTTTGCATTCCCACCAACAGTGTATAAGTATTCCCGTTTCTCCACATCCTCGCCAGCATCTGTTGTTTTTTGTTTTATTAATGATGGTTATTCTTCCTGGAGTTAGATGGTATCTCAATGTGGTTTTGATTTGCATTTATCTGATGATTAGTGAGGTTGAGCATTTGGCAAAGTCTCAGGGTACAAAATAAATGTGCAAAAGACGGTCTCATTCAGATACATCAGCAACAAACAGGCAGAGAACCAAATAAAAAGCACAATCCCATTCACAATAGCTACAAAAAAAAAGAAAAGAAATATCTTAGCATCTTCCTAACCAGAAAAGTAAAAGACCTTTACAACAAAAACTTCAAAGCACTGCTCAAAGAAGTCAAAGATGACATGCTCATTAATGGGAAGAATCAACATTGGTAAGATGTCCACCATAATAAAGTCAATCTGCAGATTTAATGCTACACCCATTAAATTACTAACCTTCTTCTCAGACCTGGAAACAACAATACAGAAATTCAGGTGGAAATAAAAATGACTATGAATAGACAAAACAATCCTTAGCAAAAGAAACAAAATGGGAGGTATCACACTTCCAGATTTAAGCTTTATTATAAGACTACAATAATCAAAACAGCCTTGTATTGGTACAAGAGCAGGCATATGACCAATGGAACAGGATACAGATTCCAGAACCAAAGTCTCAATTTCTCAATCAACTCATCTTCAATAAAACCTCCAATAACAACCACTGGGGAGAAGAGAACCTATTCAGTAAATGGTGCTGGGAAAACTGGCTGACCACGTGCAGAAGAATGAAACAGGACCCCTACCAATCAATATACTCAAAATCAACTCCAAATAGATCAAAGACCTAAACATAAAACTTCAAACATTAAGAATCTTACTCAGGGTCTAATAATAAACTATAATTCATAGAAACTAAAAGTATAACCTTCACATTAAAAAATACAGTTTCAAATGTTCATGATGATAGTCTATTCAGAAAAGAGGGAAAAAATCCTGAATCAGATTTTGTTTCCTGAAGGTACATGATACTTGTTTCGAAATAACTTCATTCTCCAGCACACAGAATTTATTTTCTCTTCCCACACTTCTTGTAAAGGCCAGTAGTGCTTCTTATGTTCATTTGACAGGCTGAGAAAATCAGGACACAAAGTCTAAGTAACAAGACCAACAACAAAAAATCACTATGATACATGCCCTTGTATTCTGGAACTTTAAAATGCTTCTGGCTACCTTTCAGAAAAGTAAAGTACTAAGAGAAAAAAAAGTACACTATATTGTTGCCCAGAGATGCAAATATTTGTTACTCATTACCAAATATTCTTTAAATATATTTCATTTGACTTATCTATGCTTTTGATTTCTGTATGTAGTCCAATAAAGACATATTGTCCCCAAATATTAGGCACTGAAGTTTTACTATAAGTGCAAATAATAAAAGATAACATGTCAATAATAATACAAGAGATTTGGGAAAAAGTAGAAAGTAATAGTTGAAAATTGAATTATTACTCACTAACATGAGATAATACATTTTAAAAAGACATAAACAGCTGGGCTCCATGGCTCAGCCTGTAATCCCAGCACTTTGGGAGGCCAAGGTGAATAAATTGCCTGAGCCTCTGGGTTCAAGAACAGCTGGCACAACTTGGTGAGACCTCATCTCTACAATAAATCCCCCCCAAAAATTTAGCCGAGCATGGTAGTACACACCTATAGTTTTGGCTATTCAAAAGGCTGAGATGGAAGGATCACCGGAGTCCAACAGGTCGACACTGGGGTGGCCATGAGCATGCCACAGCACTCCAGCCTGGGCGACAGGGTAAGACTCCAACTCAAAAAAAAAAAAAATAAAAGGACATAAGCAAGTGGTCAAGTATGAAATTAAAATTGCCACCGGTATGTGCCCCAATTCTAAAACCTCTCTATAAGCACATCTTTGTCTAACACTTTTATGGTGTTCCCTAATTTCTGTTTAGAAATGTCTAGTTGTGCAAGCTTTGGTAATTAGATTACCATGGAGATAAATCCCTTACTTTACTCTTGGTATAGTTCCTGGCTCTACATTTTTAAAAAATTGATTGCTTTTTTGTAAATGTGCCTTTCTCTTAGGAGGAAAAAATTCTGTATGTATTCATTGTACTCCATCCAAGTTTCTTTTCTGTTTCTTTCTTTTTTTTTTTTTGAGTTGGAGTCTCACTCTGTCACCCAGACTGGAGTGCAGTGGCTGCTCCTGGCCACCGCAGCCTCGACCTGCTGGGCTCCGGCGATCCTTCCGCCTCAGCCTTCCGAGTAGCCGGAATTACAGGCATGCGCTACCACGCCCGGCTGATTTTTTGATTTATTATAGAGATGAGGTCTCTCTGCCCAGGCGGGTCTCGAACCCACGGGCTCAGGCAATCCACTCACCTCAGCCTCCCAAAGGCGCGGGATTACAGGCTGAGCCACCGAGCCCGGCTCATTTTTTTTTTAATGTGCTGTTGAATTCAGTATGCTAATATTTTGGGGGGAATTTTCATGTCTACATTCATAAGGGATATCCGTAGTTTTCTTTCTTTGTTGTGTCGTTTCCTAGCTTTGGTATCAGAGTGATACTGGCTTTGTAGTCTGAATTAGGGAGAAATCTCTCCACGTCGATCTTATGAAATCATTTCATTAAAATTGATGCCAATTCTTCTTTGAAAATCTGATAGAATTGAGCAGTCAGTCGATCAGGTCCTGGACTTTTGTTGTTTTTGTGAGACTTTTCATTACTGTTTCAATCTCACCACTCATTATTGGTCTGTTCAGGATTTTTATTTGTTCCTGATACAATGTTGGGCTTGTATGCTTCCAATAATTTAACCATTTCCTCTCAATTGTGTAGTTTATTTGCAACATTGTATGTCCCTCCAAGGAAATGCCCAGTCAACCTAGATGGAGGGCAGGGCTCTGGAGATTACCCAAGTTCTCTGTCTGTTTTGAGCTTTCCCTACTGTGTCCAGATGCTTCTGTGGTCTGTGGTGATACCAGCAGGAGTATGGCTTGTTCTAGGTCTGGTCAACTGGTTTTTCTCTGTTTTGCAGGTTATCATCACTTCTTTGATGAATCTTGGGGCGTGCTGCTGGTCCTGTTCTTCTCTGGGTGCTGAAGAAACTTTCTTTATCTTGGTTTACTCCATAGGAGAAACGTACTCCAGCTGCCTCATGTCGACCATCTCAATTAGATTTCTGACATTTGTGTAAATGCCTATAGAATAAAATGACTTCTCAGTAATGCATTATGCTACCAGCACACAAATTTAATCTTTTCCAATAGAAGACATCACACAGTGATATTTAAGGATGTAAAAGCCTGCCTCACTGTATGCCTGTCTGTTTTTACTTCTTATTTACACAAATTAATGTATAATGAATCAGTTAACATACAACTTGTTATTTTTAAATGATCTGCAATATAATATTCTATTTCTGAACTACATGGTGTTTTTTTATTTCAATAAGATAGTATAATGCCTAGTTTAAAGAAAGGACATTCCTATAAAATGAGTAGAATTTCAGACAACATAAAACATTTCTAATATAATTTTAAAATTTTTTTAAGATTTGGGCTATAAGCAATGACCCTTCTGAAATGATTTTGCTAATTAAATAAAATAGTATGCAAATAATTCACATAATGAACATTCAATCTGATTAACTGATCATGTTTCAGGATAGATATTACTAGATGTAATTGGTTCTATAGGATTGTTGTCTTTATTTTGCCAAATTAATCTGTACCAATCACATGACTAGTTATATATCTTATTTTCCACATTTATACAACAAAGTACTGATTATTGAAACACACACACACAAGATCTATAAAAGAGAAAGTTCCTAGATTAACTATCTAATGAAATGACTTGCCATTTTTTAAAGGTTGACTAAATTTTTAACTATATAAATCTTAATTATTTAAATATTAACTACCCCAAATATCACTCTTCTCCCAGTATCACCCTCAAAATAATTAAATGCTGAGGCACAGCTAGTCCTAAGGAGAATAGAATTTATGCTAGCACAAGTAATGTGTATAAAGGAGTGGATGCTATGCAAAGAACACAGGATACAAAGTCTAGATGGTGCATAAACCAAGGGTCACTAGAACATGTAGTGAGTCAGGGATCTTTAAAGTAATTAAAAGCATTAAAGGTTAGGCCCTGGATGTCATTATAAGAATATAAGAAACTTCATCTTGATAAAATTTGGATATTGAACAAATCAGGACAAAGAAGTAGGGTACAACTTCCCAGTGCTATCTAGGCCTAATTAAATAATAATGGGTTAATCATCTTTCTTTTTCATAGCTTGGTTTTTGGAGCAGACATTGTGAAGATGGGAAGGGACAATTACCAATAGTTATTCATTTTGTGAGGGAAACAATGTCTACGTCTCATTTTTAAATTGCATGTTAGTAAGGTCTAATCTACTCAAAGACCACTATAGTGTAGTTGCAGCCTCTTTTCTAACCCTGAATTCTAGTTTTCCCAGCAGCTTTAAAAGTGGAGAACATTTTTTTCCTCATAAAAATACACATGTGACAAAAAGAAAAAAGTTGGATAGTGGTAAGTTTTGCTAATTAAGCAAATGACTTGCACACATATCTCCTGTATTGCTGATTCAGTTAGCACCACAACAAAATGAATGTTAAATGCACAGCATGGACCTGTAGAATATTTTGTGAAGAGGCAAATTAAAGAATATCAAGGGTTATAATTTTAGGCCCTGCAATATCTGCGCTAAAGTTATCTCTATTTATAACTCCTGCAACTGCCTTATACGAACTCACATGCATGATTCAATTAGTTTGGTCATTAAGCCTTGAGCCTCCTTCACTTTTTCCATGCTTTTTCTTAGTATCTACCACTATCCTCAATAAGATGTCTTATGCTTAACTATCAATCCAAAAAGTCAGTTAATGTAATAATTGAGGCATAAAATTTTTTAAAATTTGGACTTCTAGCACCCCATCTATCAGAAGAAAATTTTTTTGTTTTTGTTAACTAAGCAACTGCTTGCAATATGAAAAATTTACCCATTTTGTGTTTTGACTAATGTCAACTAAATGGTCAAAAGATTTGCAAAATTAGCCCGGTGTGGTAGCGTACACCTGTAGTTCCAGCTACTTGGAAGGCTGAGGCGGAAGGATCGCCGGAGCCTAGCAGGTTGAGGCTGTGGTGGCCAGGAGCGGCCACGGCACTCCAGTCTGGGTGACAGAGTGAGACTCCAACTCAAAAAAAAAAAAAAAAAAAGATTTGCAAATAAAATTGTGGCTCAGATAATAATACATTATATTATATTGAATTTATCTACAGTTATAAAATATATAAATATTTTTGAATTCATTTGATTCCATATTCATTCACTATACTTAGAATATAGAAATTGGACAAACAATATTGGCAGGCAGAACTAATAAACAACATAGATATGAAGTATATATATAATCAAATTTGAGATAAAACTTCATCTTGGAGCCCACACATTGAAGCTATAGAAGTACAATTATTTTATCAGAACTTACAGGTGTTAAGAATAAACAGGAATTCCCTATGTGAATGACAAAATTAAAAAATAACAGCAATGGAGGTAAATTGACTTTCTTCTAGAATTATACAGTATACAATATGTAAATTTCTAATCATCTATTTATGATTATCCAGTCTGAAACTCAGCTGAAGTTTGAGTTCACCTATTACTGCAATGTGTATAAATGCTCTAAGATATTTTGGTATAAAGAAGGAAGTAAATCTACCCTCCCTTTTTATTTTTTTCAACATTAACTGACATTTCAATGAGGTCTCTGTGATCAGGCTTTTAAAATTTCAGGTCAAAAAATCATTTTCCATAATTCTTCTTAAACTCTACTTCAAAAATGCAAAGCAGAATTTTGTTAACCAACACCTACACCATATTTCAAAATAATAAATGTTCTCTACATGGTGCTCATTTATTTTTTACTCATGTATGTCAATTATTGTTGAGGTTGCCAAAGCGCATTGATTTTTCCAGTTTTAAATGCTTGCATGTCATAAACTCAACACTTCTATATTCCATGCATGAAATAATTTTTCAGTTGGGGATGGATGCTGAACTTAAAGTTGTAATTTACATTGAATTCATTGAACTTAGAAAGCCCTCTAGGAGTTATTAAGGTTTATATTTTCACAGGATAAATGACTTATTTCTAAGAGCACTCAAGCTAAATTTAATTTCTCAAAATATAATATGACAGGATTCATTCATGATGAGATTTGTGGCAGAAATCAGGAAACTTATATAACACAAGCTGGCATGTGGGGTACTCTTAAAAAGTTGGAAGTTTTGGCATACACAAATAATAAAGTGATTGTTTAATTGCTTATTTTAAAACTCCCATTTCTGCTAAAAATGGATTAATAGGGATTGGTTTTACCCCTCCTGCATGCATAAACTTTTAAAAAACCAAACTGATGAAATATATGAAACAACAGTTTTCATACATTGGATATCAGGAAGATCATGTCAGTGACTTCTGAGAGAAGGAAAATAAGGTGAGCCTTTGATTTCCCCAGTTTATTGCTTGCAAAGTTCCAGGTTGCAGAAGAAAAAAAGAGGAACTCAGAAGGATTTAGTGGTCTCCCTGAATTGAAAACATGGAGTTGAAAGACTCAGGTGACCAAAGCAGCTAGAGTTTGTGGGGGAAGAGCACCAGAAAGAAGAGAAATGCTCAGAAGAGTTCTGGAGGCCTACATAGGGCTGCTCTCTATTGAATCTTCATCTGAATACTTTATAGTGCATGTGTATGGGGAACCTTTCCAAGACTGAGAAAAGAACCAGGCAATAGTAACAGGAGGTGCTCCCTCAGGAACAGAAATAATTGACTTTCTATCAGTCAGATGTAAAACCATGTAACTCATGGGAATTTAGGTAGAGTAATCAGAATGTATTGCCACAGTAACATCCAATAGATTAAAGGCAAACTTTAAAAAGGTTAATGTTTTCCTAAGTAACTTAACTACATTCTAGAACAAATTCAAGAAAACATTTTTTAAAAAACACAGAGATCTCTAACATCCCACAAGATGAAACCAGGAAAGAAAATCCATAATTAAGAGAAAAAATAATAGATAGAAACAGACTTGAAAATGACACAGGAAGATGGCAGCTGAGCCAATCAGACTATGCTAGTCCCAGTGTGAGTGAGTTAGTGTATGGAAAATTTTGTGTATGTGCTGGCGAGTGAGTGGGCAGGTGAGTGACTGAATGAGTGAGGGCTGGGGAGCCAGCAGTGGGGTTCTCCTGGTACAGCAACTGGTGCCACAGCTGCTTGACTTGGACCCTAGCATTCCCAGTATGCAGAAGCGGAGTGCAATTTTTTTAATCAACAAAAGCCTTTCTGGGAAGAAAACACTGGGAGAGACCAACTAAGTGGTGACTTGTGAGCAAGTGGCCAGGGCCCTCCTGGTGCAGCACCTGGTGTTGCAGCTTCTCTTCTTGATCCCTGGTGTTTTTCAGGTTGCAGAAGCCGAGCACCATTTTTTTAATGGACAAAAGTTTTCCTGCAAAGAACTGGGGGAAGAGACGACTAGTCCCAGGCTCTGCCTCACCATTGCAGCGGGAGTGACACCCAGCTCCAGGCTTTGCCTCACCACTTCAGTGCCTGGCCAGACACTGGCAGCAGGGGCTGCAGAGGGAGCCCAGAAGTAGAGACCCAACAGAGAGGATGAGAGAGGCACCTCACCACCATCTTGAAGGTGGGGCAGGAAAGTGCTCCAACTTGCTCACCACAGAGCAACAAACCTGATCTCAGTGACTGGTGGATCAACTACTTGGAGTTGATCATGATCCAGAGGGAATATCCTGAAAGCACAAACTTCAGAGGTACCTGACAAGTGCTAAGTCTCAGGTTCCCCACATCCTATCCTGATCCAGTCCTTGGGATGAAGGGTGTGGCCAGAAAAGGATGATTAAAAACTCCAAAGGGATCAGTGGTGAGTCTGGGGCTGACCCAACCTCCCTCCTTCCCAGCAATTCTCTAAACTTCAGACCCACACAGCTGGGCCACGACTGAGAGCAACAAACCAAGGCAGAGCCTGGATGTTAGTCACAACAGGAGAACTCCATTCCAGGATAGGCTTGGCTGGGGCACCCCCCCACAAGTACTTACCTGGGGAAGACTGAATCCTGCACCTCCCCACTGGAGAGGATCTCCCTGACAATACAAGAGTGAGAGGGGAGAACTACAGCCCCACCCAACCCCATTACCCCTCCTCCTTCTGTGCTCTGGACACTGGGGAGAGAATGAAAGAGGTGGAAGCTCTGCAGGATATAGCAAAGGAGATGAGAGGAACAATTACAGAACCTGTCACAAGAAGGCAAGGTTTTTTAAAACTTCTTTTAATTCCTAATTTTTGTTTTCCTGTTTGTTAGTTCATCTATTTTTTTTAATTTTTTTCTTTGTGTATGAATGTGTCTGTGAGGGTTTTATCTGCATTCCCACTTCTTTTTTGCTTTTCTTTTTCTTTTTTTCCTTCGTCTTTTGATTTTTGTTTTCTGTTTATGTGTGTATGTGAATGATTGAGTGTTTATCTTTCAGTTTTTTGTTGTTGTTTGGTTTTTGTTTTTGTTCTTCTATTTTTTTTTCTTTAGTTTAAGGTATTTGTCAATATATGTGTGAGGGTTCAATATGAATTCCCTTCCCCTTCCCCGCCATTTCTCTTTTTCTTCTCCATTCATTTTGTGCTAGGCGTGTGTGTGTGTGTGTGTGTGTGTGTGTGTGTGTGTGTTTAGTTTTCCTGCTTTTTTGCTGTGGTTGTTTATTTTGTTTCACTTTGTTGTTATGCAAGTTTGTTGGGTGTGTGTGTATGTCTGTCTGTGTGTATTTATTTTTTTTCCTTTGGTTTCAGCTTTCATTGTTCTGTGGGTTTTTTCTTTTTCTTTCTTTTTGTTTTTTAATTCTTGCCATCTTACTTCATTCTATTTTTCTCTGCACTCCTCATTACTGTCACTGTATCTTGGACACAGGGACCCACACATATACCCACTGCATTGTAATACAGAGTGGTGTTGTAGAGAGGATCTCAGGGAACTCATAGCACAATCAGTGAAAGTTGTGCTTTTCAGGTAGGTTCTGAATCCTAGGTCCCCATCCTCTACCTTATTTGACTTTCAAAACTACAAGAGAAAGCAAAGCTTCCCACTCACAGTTCTGTTTCAAAATAGAATAAATCCAGAGCCCAGATCAGGGATGAATAGAGGGCTTAGCAAACATCAGAAGGGAAAGCCTCTCCCACTGACACTGAATAAGGGAACTAAAGAGAAAAGCAAGAGATCTGTCACCAATGAGGAAAAACCAAAGGAAGAGCACGGGTAATTTCAAATGTAATAAAGAGAAAACTCCTAAAACATCAGACCTTGGAGGCCAAACAATGGAAGTCACCAACCACTGGCCCCAGAATAGGATAAGGATTAGGGAATGGATGGAAAGAGTGAATAAGACTCAAGAAAGACAAGATGCAACACTGAAAGAGCTTGTAACAGAGATTCTAGCAATAAAAAAATTTTATCCAGGAAATAAATAACAAGATGACAAGCATGGAAAGCAGAATTAATCTAGCCAAAGAAAGAACTTCAGAACTTGAAGACCGGAACATGGAATTAACCCAAACTGCAAAAAACTTAGAAAGAAAACTAAGAAAGAAAGACCAAAACCTACCAGAGATGTGTGATTATATCAAGAGGCCAAACTTATGCCTGTTTGGTATCACAGAAGAAGAAAGATAAATGGAGAACAACATAGAGAAAGTATTCCAGGAGGTAATCCAAGAAAACTTTCCCCATCTCACCAGATATGCAATCAGTCAAACATAAGAGATATGGGGAACCCCCACAAGACATCAAATGAGAAGATGAAGCCCTAGACACATAGTAATTTACCTACACAAAGTAGGCACAAAAGAAAAAGTCCTAAAGGCAGCAATAGAGAAAGGTCAGACTACCTACCAGGGAAAACCAAACAGAATAGCAGCAAACCTATTGGCAGAAACACTACAAGCAAGAAGGGGCTAGAGTCCAATATTCAAAGTCCTCAAAGATAAACAATTTCAACAAAGAATTTCCGGCCCAGCCAAATTCATCAGTGATGGAGAATTAGAATCTTTCCCAGACATTCAATCTCTAAGAGATTATGCAGCTTCCAGACCAACTCTACAGGAGACACTTAAGAGGGTATTAAGCACAGAAGAAAGAAAGAAAAAAGAATGACCACACACTTCCCAAGAGAACAGCAGAGCACAAAATCAACAGAGAATACATTGCAACAACAAATTTGAAAACACACACATACATAAACTCCAAAGCCAAAAAAACCCAAGCAAACAAAGAAAAAACTTTATAAAAACTGCATGACAAGAATAAACAGTAACATTTCAATAATCAGCCTGAATGGTAATGGGCAAAATGCACCACTGAAAAGACACAGAATAGCAAACTGGTTAAGAAACAAGGACCTAATTATTAGATGCATCCAGGAAACTCATCTCTCCACAAGGGACACATACAGACTCAAAGTTAAAGGATGGAAAATGAGTTTCCAAACAAGCAGATAACAAAAAAAGCAGGAGTCACAATCTTAATAGCAGACAAAGCAACCTTTAGACTATCAAAAATTTTAAAAGATACAAGAGGACACTACATAATGGTAAAATGTTCAGCCCATCAACAAGAAATAGCCATCCTAAACATATATGCAAAAACAGGAGCACCAGCATTTATAAAGCAACTACTAAGTAAACTAAAAAAGAGATTGACTCTAACACTATTATATCAGGAGACTTGAATACTCCATTAACAGTTCTAGATAAATCATTGAGGCAAAAAATCAACAAGGAGATCCAGAACCTAAATTTAATGCTCAACCAAATGGACTTAATGGACACCTACAGATTATTCCACCCAATAGCCACAGAATATACATTCTACTCTCACCACATGGAGCATACTCCAAGATCAAACACATCCTTGACCATAAATCAAGCATAAATAAATTCCATAGGTTGAAATACTGCCATGCACCTTCTCAACCACAGTGGAAAAAATATAAATATCAACACCAACAAAATTTCCCCAAAGCCCACAATGACATGATCACGAAACAGCATGATGTTAAACAACTACTGGTTCAACACTGAAATTAAATCAGAAATTAAAAGATTCCTGAAACGAAAGAAAATGAAGAAACATCTTACCAAAACCTATGGGATGCCATGAAAGCAGTTCTCAGAGGGGAATATATAACTCTACAAACACACATCAAGAAAATGGAAAGATCACAAGTTGTGGGCCTAACAAATCACCTAAGAAAGCTAGAAAGAGAGGACCACCAAAATCCTAACTTTAGCAGAAGAATCCAAATCACCAAAAAAAGAGCCCAAATACGGGACATAGAAGACAAAAATATCATAGAAAACATTAACAAAACGAAAAACTGTTTCTTTCAAAGAATTAACAAGAATTGATGGACCCCTTGCCAGAATGAACAAGAAAAACAGAGAAAAATCCCAAATAAACACAATCAGAAATACAAAAGATCAAATCACAACTGACTCCAAAGAAATACAAAAGATTATCAGAGATTGCTATGTACCTCTATTAGAAACAAACTTGATAACCTAAATGAAATGGAGGACTTTCTGACATAACATAACATCCCCAGGTAGAAACAAGAAGACATTGAGACACTAAATAGACCAATAACAATCCAGGAAATTGACTCTGTCATAAGAAAACTACCTACAAAACAAAACAAGACAAAACTCTGGACCGAATGACTTTCCAGCAGAATTCTATAAAACGTACAAGGAGGAGCTGATACCAATCTTACTGAAAGTATTCCAGGCAATTGAGAAAGTGGAAATCTCCCCAAATCATTGTACAAAGCTAACATCAAACTGATACCCAAATCTGGTAAAGATCCTACAAAAAAGAGAACTACAGGAAACCTCAACAAGATTCTAGCAAACCAGATCCAACAACATAACTCAAAAATCATCCACCATGACCAAGTAGGCTTCATTCCCAGGATTCAGGACTGGTTCAACATTTGCAAGACCATAAATGTAATTAAATACATCACCAGATGCAAAAACAAGAGCCACATAATTATATCATCAGATGCAGAAAAAGCTTTTGATAAAATTCAGCATCCCTTCTTCTTGATAAAACCCTCAAACACCTAGATATAGAAGAAACTATATGTTTCATCTATGATATGTCATCTGTATATGTCATCTATAATGTGTCATCTATGATAAACTCACAGCTAACAAATTGTGAAATGGACAGAAACTGGAAACATTTCCCCCTGAAAACTGGAAAAAGACAAGGCTGCTCACTCTCACCCCTCTTGTTCAACATTGTGTTGGAAGTCTTAGCTACGGCAATTAGTCAAAAGAAGGAATTTAGCGGTATCCAAAAAGGAAAAGAGGAAGTCATGTTATTCCTTTGTGCTGATGATATGATCCTGTACCTCAAAAACTCAAAAGAATCTGTAAAAAACCTGCTTGCACTGATAAAGGACTTTGGCAAAGTCTCAGGGTACAAAATAAATGTGCAAAAAAATACCTTGGCATCTTTCTAACCAGAGAATTGAAAGACCTTTACAATGAGAACTACAAAACACTGCTCAAAGAAATCCAAGAATACAAAAAGAAATGGAAAAATATTCCAAACTCATGAATAGGAAGAATCAACATTGTTAAGATGTCCATCCTACCAAAGGCAATCTACAGATTCAACACAATACCCATTAAATTACCAACATCACTCTTCTCAGACCTGGAAATGACAATACAGAAATTCCTATGGAAACACAAATGACCACGAATATCCAGAACAATCCTTAGCAAAAGAAACAAAGCAAGAAGTATCACACTTCCAGACTTCAAACTTTACTATAAGGCTACAGTAATCAAAACATCCTGGTATTGGTACAAGAATAGGCATATAGACCAATGGAACACTATAGAGATTCCAGAAGCAAAGCCTCAATTTCTCAACCAACTCTCTTTGACAAAGCCTCCAACAACAACCACTGGGGAGAGGAGAACCCATTCAGTAATGATGCTGGGAAAACTGGCTGATCATATGCAGAAGAATGAAACAGGGCCCTACTTATCACCATACACAAAAAATTAACTCTAAATGGATCAAAGACCTAAAAGTAAAATCTCAAACTATAAGAATTTTTTAAAATGCAAGAGCCACCCTTATGGAAATTGGAACTGGCAACCAATTCCTGATCAAAATCCTAAATGTCCATACCATAAGAAATAAGATAGACAAGTGGGATCTCATCAAACTGATGACCTTCTGCAAAGCAAAAGAAACCATCAAGAGAGTAGGGAGACAGCCCACAGAATGGGAAAAAATAATTGCCAACTGTACATCTGACAAAGGCCTAACATCTAGGATCTACAAGGAGCTCAAACATGCCAAAAAGAAAAAAAAA
This sequence comes from Carlito syrichta, assembly GCF_000164805.1. Classification (NCBI taxonomy): domain Eukaryota; kingdom Metazoa; phylum Chordata; class Mammalia; order Primates; family Tarsiidae; genus Carlito; species Carlito syrichta. The sequence goes on from NW_007259918.1 coordinate 164,703, forward strand.
AAAAACAGGCCCATTAAAAAGTGAGCAAAATACATGAATAGACACTTCTCAAAAGAATATATATGGGGAGCCAACAGACACATGCAAAAGTGCTCAGCCACACTCATCATCCGAGAAATGCAAATCAAAACCACATTGAGATACCACCCAACCCCAGTAAGAATGGCCATGATTAATAAAACAAAAAACAAAGATGCTGGCAAGGATGCGGAGAAAAAGGAACACTTCTACACTGCTTGTGGGAATGCAACTAGTGCAACCTCTTTGGAAGACAGTGTGGTGATTTCTGAAAGAACTAGAAATAGACATTCCATATGACTCAGCAATCCCTCTACTGGGAATATACTCAAAGAAACTCAAATTATTCTACAAAAAAGATAGCTGCACACATATGTTTGTTGCAGCTCTATTCACAATACAAAAACATGGAACCAACCATGCTGCCCATCGAAGATGGACTGGACAAAAAAAATGTGGTACATATACACAATGGAATATTAAGTAGCCATAAAGAAGGACAAACATATGGACTTTGCAGCAACTTGGATGGATTTAGAGTCAATCATACAGAGTCATCTATCACAGAAACAAAGAAGAGGGTACCATATGTTTTAACTCATAAGCAAACCTCGAACAATTATCATAATACTATAAGAAAGGGATTGGCAGTAGTGGAAAACTGCCAGGGGAGGGGAGGTGGGATTGGCAGTTGAGGGAAACTGCCAGGGGAGGGAAAGACCACCTCACCAACAAGGGTATCTGCATAATGAACATTTGTATGCCTAACTCTGAATTGTACCCCACATCCTTAAAATTAAAAAAAAATTTTTTTTTAATTTTTTTAAAGGCATGTTTGCTGACAACTTAAGTACAAAAAGTATTACAGAAGCAAAGCTTTATATTTTAAGGCATTTAGCAGAAATGATATTTAACCAATATACCAATAGACTCAGATAAAATGAAAGCATTCTATTTTACTGATTTTTAACATGGTAGCTACTTACTAAGGATTGACAGATTTGTGTTTTTTTTAAAAATTCTGTTACTTTGATATATGATGTTCTGGCCTATCATAAATGATTGCTATTAAGGGTAAATTCAGAGATATAACTAATTTTTTTAACAAACTAGATTGTTCACAGAATTCCTTTCACATATTTCTTTACACAAACTTTCCACATATCATCTTTGGCATGCTCATATCATTTTCAATATGCTTTAATCTTCTATTTTTGACCTATACTTTCCTACTTTCAAATAACTATTCACTCCATTATAGGACAAAAATTTACCATACAAGATCTTATCCTAGACAAAATTATTATTTTTCCTTATATACTTTTTTTAACCAGAAGTATACTTTTATACCAACAACGCTTTTACATCTTTCCTTTGTTTTGGGTTTATTTCTTTTTATGTTTTTCATAGACAACCTTTTACATCATAATTTGAATTAACCTTTTAGTAACTTCTGATTAGAGGTTAGGTGAAATGTTCAACTCTTGGAACACCCTCAACTCCCATTAGGCAGCAGTTGTCAGGAGAAAGAAGCTCAGTATGAGAACAATGGTACCTGCATAATGAACATTTGTATACCTTATCCTGAATTGTACCCCAAATCTTTAAAATTTTTAAAAAATGACACAGATGAGGATTTGAAAACTAGAACAATAAAAGTGGAATTATAACTATATTCCATATGCTCAAGAAGGTAGAGGGAAGATTGAGCATATGAACTAGAATGTGGGATATATAGAAAAGATTTAAAACCAAAATATACAAAAGAAAACTACAACATGAAATATAAAAAACAAAACAAAAATCATGCTCGATGAAATTAAAGTCATACTAACCAATTTTAAAAATAGGGCCTTCTGCAGTCATAAAGAACGACAGAATTATGAACTTCACAGCAGCTTGGATGGATTTAGAGTTTATAATACGCAGTGATCTATCACAGAAACAAAGACCTGAGTACCACATGTTCTCACTCATAAGCGGACCCTGAACAATTATACAAGAATGGGATTGACGGCAGTGGAAACTACCAGGGGAGGGGGGGCACACTTCATCAAACCAAGCGAAGTTGGGTGTGGAGGTCCAGCCTCCGGAGAGCAGGACTTGAGGTGGGGGGAGGGAATGAGAAAAGAAAGACAAACAACAGCGGGATTAGGAGGACTCTCTCCTGAATAGGTGAGAGTGATTTTATTCTCACAGCATGCCCCTTATATAGGGCCAAACTACATAAACAGGAAATATCTTAATGTTAGCGACAGCAGGAAATAGGTTAATGTTCGAGACTTTCTCGGCAAGATTACCATAGCACTAACGTGCATGTTATTAATGATTTAAAGTAAAACCACTAACATTTGTGTTTTCTAAAAACTCTAATAAGTAAAGTTATGATCAAGGCAGGCCACATCTGGACTACCCAGACTAGAGGTCACACCAACTGATTTCTAGTAAATCAACACTCTCAGGTGCAAACATCAAAGAAGGAAGTACTGGTCAAGCTCTTGTTGGAGCCAGGCCAGGAACACAAGGACCTTGTCAGCTTATATCCTTGTCTCTTTCAGCTCCTCCTTTTCTTTTTCTTTTAAGCGGTTTGTGAACCTCTATTCTGAGTTCTCAGATGGCCCATCCTCCTGCTCAGATACAGACTGGAAGACAAAACAGTAAAACCAAAATTAAAATTCCGAATGCTATCATAGAATATATAGTAGACTATAAACTATGAGTGGATACCAAATGCATAATCTTATCCATGATATTCTGTAGCCAAAGTATTGGCAGGCAGCAAAGAAGACCCAGAGATGGAGATTCTCCCAATATCCCAGTGCAGTTGGACAACATCCAAGGAAATATTATTTGCAGACCATATCCCAAGCAAATGATTTTTAACCAAATCCCAGTTTCATTCAGAGTTATTGTATGGCTTTGAAGTAACGCAGATCCATTGAAACTTGGCATGATATCTTAATGACACTCGGGTTTTTAAAGCTGTAAGTTGGTCTCCAATGACTAGCACTGTCTCTTAAAGGGCATTCACTTCAATGGCTTTTGGATGGGATAGCGCTGGCAGGTGACCATAGCCATCATAGCCAGGAAGAGGGTAGCATGATCAAAAGTGTTCCCACCATGTTCCTGCACCAGACGTACAGCTAGGGAGGTCAGTGCCTTCAGTTGCCCCCACAGTGGGATCCTGCTCTGTCATGTTGCCCTGGAGCGAGGGGTCCGTTGAACCAGCACCGTTCTTGGCAGGACGATGGTCATCTTTCTGAATGGGGGAATCAGTGTCCCCACCTGCACGTGGGAATGGGGAACTGGAGTAGGAGTGGATGAGCTGGGCTGGGAGCAATCGGGGACCTTCCGCATCCCTAGGAAAAATACAAGCACTGCCTTGTCCCCAAATGAGTATAGGATCAGGCCCCTGCCACGAGCCTGTCATTGGATCTTTCCAGTGAACCAAAGCCTCCGCCTTAGGTGACACTCCGTCATGGTCTAAACTGAAAAAATTGATAATAATAAAGCATGTGCTAACAGAGTATGTAGGGAGGAATGTCCGTATTCTCCCTTTTTTAATTTTTGCAATTGCACCTTCAACATTCTGTTAACCCTTTCAACAATACTTGTCCTTGAGGATTGTAGGGAATTCCAGTGGAATGAGAAATCTGAAAAGTGGCAAAAAATTAGCAAAAGCCTTGCCAGTATAGGCAGGGTCATTGTCAGTCTTAATAGATTTAGGAATACCCATGACAGTAAAAGCTGCAAAGCAATGAGCTATAACATAACAAGCAGCCTCACCTGAATGAGCTGAGGCAAAAAGAAAACCAGAACAGGTGTCCACTGTAACATGAACATAAGCCAGTCTCCCAAAAGAGGGGACATGTGTCACATCCATTTGTCAGACGTGTCCTGGCAAGAGGCCCCTAGGATTCACACCTATGGAAAGAGGGTACTAAAACTGTGGACAAACAGGACAATCCTTAACTATCTGACATACGACTTCCCTAATGCAAATTGGCGACGCAAACCCTGAGCATTCTGAAGATGAAGGGTGTGAAAAACAGCGGCAGTCGTGGAAGCAGGGGCTAACAATGGGAAAGCAAAAAAGCGTGTCGCCATGCCGGCCAAAGCATGGCCCTCAGACAAAGACCCTGACAGTGCAGAATGAGCATGAATATGTGTAACATAAAAGGGGGCAGTGCGAACATGAATTTGTGTCTGAATTTCCTGTAAAAGTGAAAGTACTTCATGAGAAGAAAAAACAGTGACAGGTAAACTAGCAGTTTCCAAATAAGATAAAACAATGGTAATATAGTGACTATCTGTAAACAAATTTAAAAGTATGCTAGGGAGTTAGAGAAAAACCTGGCAGACTGCAAACAACTCCACTCATTGAGCAGGGTCGTAGCCTCTTTGGAAGTGGGAAACAATACCATTGATGACAGTGGTTGCTGTTCCCAAGGAAGATCCATCGGCGAAAACCAATTCACATCCTGTAAAGGTTGGATGCTTCCTCTCTTCAATTTTTAGCAGTACTTACTCCCCTGGGATGTCTGGATTTTCCATGGTCCGGGAAGTTCCTAGGGAAACAAGCTTATGAACTGTGATTAAAATTTGTCCCAAATGGACAACATATTTCCTTATGAGCATTTATGTTTGTGGTCCCATTTCCTTCAGATGTGTAGGAAAAGGCCTACTGTTAAACAATTTCAAACTTTTAATGAACCTCATTTCAGGGACTGACTTGGATCCTGAGAGTTGCAATACCAAATATCTATGTTCAGTTTACTTGTGTCTTAAAGGATTTCTAGTGATTATTATGCTAACTCACAAATTGAAAGATTGTACTGTCCTAGTCCTACATTTGATGGAGTTTTCTTGGATTTGCCAAGGGGTGTGGTAGGCTGCCACTCGGCCTGCAGTAGAATATAAGTTTTTAAATGTTTGAACACCTTTTAAAATCTATCTATAGGAAATTTATTTATGTCTAGCCTGTGCTAGCTACCCTGCCTCAATTATTTATTCTTTAGAGATTTTTCGATCCCATAATCATACGGGGTTCTGACGGTTGAAAGTCCATTTTCTGTAGCTTCTTCAGAGCTGACAGTGGATGTAGTCCTGCCTAGCCAGAGATCAAAAATCTCTCCCTGTCTGACTTGAGGCGTCCAGATCTGTTTCAGCAGGGGCATTGTTTGCAGGTACTGACTGTAATCCTTGCATGACTATTAGGTGGGTATGAAATTGCTGAATTCTGACTTAATAAAAGGAATAAATGAGGGAAACACCTTTTTCAAGACGTAGAACAATTAAGTGAAGCCAGGCATACATTTTGACAATTTTAAGTGGTGACTGATCACTTTTTTTACAAAAGCTATAAGGCCTGAAGTTATTAGCATAACTTAAATGATAAACTTTAATTTCTGTGGCTTTATTACAAGTACTAGCTTTTTGAGTTTTTAATGTATTTCTGGACTATAGTGGTAGCCAGACAGGTTATTTTAGATTATAACTTGAACCAGGCACTCAAGTGAATTTTATATAAAATTTGAAGAGAAATCTGAAAATGTCTGGAGACTTGCATCCAGAAAAGACTTTATTATGTCTAGATTGCTTATATAATTTCTTTCATATATATTTTTTTCCATAAACCTTTTACATACCATTTTTGGCATGTTTATACCATTTTTTGATGTGTTTGAATTTTCTATTTTTGTTCTATTTTTTTTTACTAAAACTTATTTGTGCACCAACAACCCTTTTGTTTTTGTTTTTCTTTTTTTAACCCTTTTATAGATAACCGTTTACAGTCATAATTTGAATTAACCTTTTAGTAACCTTTTATTAGAGATTAGGTGAAACATTTAACTTTTGGAACACCTTTAACTCCCACTAGAGAGCACATGTCAGGAGAAAGAGGTTCAGAATGAGCACAAGGGCTAAAAACTTAGCCTCAGTATTAATCAAGAAATTAATTTGGACCCCAGCCACATTCATACAGATCCAAGGATTCTCTGGGGTGATGGCAAGCAGAGCGCTGGACTGAGCCATGCCCCCCACCCCAGGCTCCTTTAGTCAACGGCCACCATCACTGAGCTATGTGTCCCCCACCCCTTTGGGAGAGAACGCACCATCTCTTTCAGTGACCTTTTAGTTGGGTCCTGGGGGTTTAGGCCATCAAGAACAATTGCGCTTTAAATATCCAGATTGACCACATTCATAGCAGTTGATACCATCCCCCTTAAGATTTATTCTTATCAGGTCTCTTTTGGGTGGCTAGAGCTTTGCCATTAGTGGCAACTGCCAATAGGTTTGTTTACTTTTCATCTCACTGGTGCTCATTCTGGAGTCCTTATCTCTTTTTTGCTTTTTTTGTTTTGTTTTTATTTTTGTTTGTTTCAGGACTTTTCAAAGATGCCTACAAAATGACCTGGTACAAAACCCTTTTAGAGTGAACAGACCATGTAGATATAAAATGATGTTTCTACTTATTTCTAATTATGAACAGGCAAAATTGTCAAAAACCCTTATGAATTACTAAACAATAGCCTCAGTTGTAAGATGTGGACAATTAAGTGAGAGTGATCAAGTCTCACTCTATGCACCACAGAGTGTGCCTAGTATTTTACCTGTCCCTTAGGTGAAGTATCAAACTTAGCAAGGTGACTTAATCAGGTGGAAATGGCCAGTTTCCAGGTCTTATTAAGTCCCGCAAAGCATTCAGCATTTAAAGCTTTAACAGTCTTGTAAGAGGTATGCTAGTTAGGCATAGCCCAAAAAAACAAGCAGTAGTGTTTCTAGCATTACATTTTAAAGTAGGGACTTAGCATACATTATACACTTCTAGGAGACTCCCCAACAGTTTTACAGGGACAAACAGTTTATTACAATCTTAGGCAAGGCCTAAACCTTTAGAAACAGACTTACTTTCAACTAACCTGGTTTCTAGCATTTGAAAACAAGAACAGTCTATTCAGTCCCTTAGTTGCCAGAGAATGATTACAAAATTATTTTCTTCAAGGTTAGTGTCAACTTGCATTGAATTAACAAAAGGCTAAGTAGCATATAAGAGGCATTTCTATGTTTCTTTACAGGTGGATTAGAATGAACTCCTTCAGAATCCATGAAGGTGAATGCAAGCTAAGGAAAGGAAGTCCCGGGAAAGAATTCAAGATAACTGGTAGCACTTCACATACACAGTAGGTAAATTTCCCACATACTTGACAACAAAAGAGAGGAATATTAACAGTGTCAATGGGTTGGGAGAAACACCACACAAATAAGGGGAGACAGCAACATTTAGGAAAACATAAAATGACATAAAGAAACATGCACAAATCAAGTTTTAAAATATGACATCTCATTAAACAAAGCATAATAGCCCAACCACCTTTTTAGCAAATTGGTGAAATCATACATTTTTAGTTCAGTATGTATGACAACACACAGGCAAGATATAGTCAAAGAAAACTATGGGTCTACATAACATAATCAAACTACTGAAAACCAAAAATGCTTTTTAAAAAATCCCAAAAGCACTCAGAAAAAAAAAATTACTGCAAAGGAAACATTTTGACTGAGTGTTGGTTTTTCATCAAAAACCAGAGTCCAGAATACAGTGAAACATCTTCAAATACCTAATTAATAAAACAAATTCTGTTAATGTGGAATTCTATATCCAGTAAATATACCCTTTGGGAGAGAATAAAGATATTTTCAAATAAAGCAAAACTAAGAAAAGTTGTTACCAGTAGATCAAACTACAAAGAAGTGCTAAAGGAAGGTTTTCAGACTATGGGAAATAATACCGGAGAAGAACATCTTCAGGTATGAATGAAAAACCTAAGAAATGTCAGATATCTGGGTAAAAGAAAACACCATATTTTTCCTCTTATGTCTTTCAAAATGATTGCTTAATATACAAAAATATAAGCTTATCTAATGGGATCTTCAATGTTATGTACATGTAATACATATACATGCTACATATGTAATACATATGACAACTAAAACCCAAGGAATAGGGCATATGATAGAGATCTGTGTGGTTGCATGTTTCTGTATATTACATGGTGTGCTACAATGTTAGCCTAAAGCTAGACTGACTAAGATTAAAAACATATATGGTAGTTTCCAGAGCACTCACTAAGAGCAGGAATCAGCAAACTATGATTGAGGATCCTCTGTTTTTGCACAGACCATGAGCTAAGAATGGATTTTATGTATTTAAATAGTTGCCAAAATAAAAAGAAAGATAGCATTTATAACATATAAAATTTATATAAAATTTAGATTTTGGGGTCCCCAAATAAAGTTTTATTAGAACACAGTCATGTTTATTCATGTATGTATTGTCTATGACTGTTTTCATGCTATAACAGCAGAGTTGAGAGTAATGACAGAAAGTATATGTCTTAGAAAACCTAAAGTATTTACTTTCTGGTTCCTTATAGAAAAAAAATCAGCTGACCCCTCACAAGATACATTCCTAAAATACTGTAAATAACTAAAATCAAAAACTAAAAAAGTTAAATAAGCCAGGCTCGGTGGTTCAGCCTGTAATCTCACACTTTGGGAGGCTGAAGTGAGTGGACTGCCTGAGCCCGTGGGTTCAAGACCCGCCTGGGCAACTTGGTGAGACCGCATCTCTACAATAAATCAAAAAATTAGGAGACAGGGCAAGATGGCGATGGCATAGGTGAACTGGTGAGATTCTCTGAACGTGAGTTCCCAAAAAGGCTATTATTTCTCTTCCCCCATCCCCCAGCCCACCACCAACCGTGCTGGTGCCAGGCCCGGGAACTACAGTCCCATGCAAGGCCAGATATTGTGCCTCCCCACTGCTGCTGTTCTACTCGTGTGTGAAAGTCTCTGGTCCCAGCCCCTCCAGATCCCTCCCCGGCTGCATTGTCTCCAGCCCGGGCACCCGGCACCAAGCCGCCGGTCACACAGGGAGGCTCTGGGTGCCCGCCCCTCAGAGACACGGGTCCCATTCCTGGCTGAAGTACTCTATAGGGGGCCCAACGCCACTCTCGCCGCTCATCACCTGCCCTTTGGAACTTTGGAGCTCTGGAACTCCGGGTCCACCCTGGCTGAGGCACTCAGCGTGAGACCCCAAGCTGGAGGACCCAGACAAGCGGAGAAAAACAGATCTGCTTAAACTGCCTCGCCATTCTCCAGGCAGAGACTTCCATTGCCCCGCCCACCTATCAACAAACTTTACCTCATTTCCTAAGGCCAGATATTGCAGCGTGTGGGGAAGTTTTGGGTCCCTGCTCCCTCCGGCTCTCTCCCTGGCTGCATTGTCTCCAGCCTGGCACCCGGCACCGCCAGTCACACAGGGAGGCTCTGGGCACCTGCCCCTCAGAGACACCAGTCCCATTCCTGGCTGAAGTACCCTGTGGGGGGCCCAGAGCCACTCTTGCTGCCCACTGCCTGCCCTTTGGAGCTTTGGAGCTCTGGAACTCCGGGCCCACCCTGGCTGAGGCACTCAGTGTGAGACCCCAAGCTGGGGGACCCAGACAAGTGGAGAAAAACAGATCTGGGTAAACTAACTTGCTATTCTCCAGGCAGAGACTTCCATTGCCCCGCCCACCTATCAACAAACTTTACCTCAGTTCCTAAGGCAACAGCGCGAAGCAGGAGACAAAGCCCCACCCCTACGCTGCAACGAAAAACAAAAGGGAGAGGCTAGAATCGGAGATCACAGAAGTGACTCTAGTCTGATCGCTTATTTGACATATGATTTTATCATTGAAACTGTTGGTTTAGATCACGTCTGTTGTTTACCTTCTGACCTACACTGTTTCTCGATTTTATTGACCTGTCTCTGTGTAGCTAT